>NC_062519.1:43186312-43201312 GCF_022655615.1 Tachysurus fulvidraco | reverse complement strand
CTAGGTGTACTCCATGTTCCAGGTGTTCTCCAGGTTCCAGATGTTCTCCAGGTTCTAGGTGTTCTCCAGGTTCCAGGTGTTCTCCAGGTTGTACGTGTTTGTAATTTTAAAGTGTATATTGTCAGTATAATGTACAGTAAGAAAAAAAGGTACTCAGTACAATGAAATGCAAAGCTGTCCACAGTGAATGCCCGACAAGTACAAAAAAAATTAACTATGCGAAAAAAGTAAAATTAAGTAAAAAATCAAACAAAGGCATAAAAAAATAAACTATGCAGCAGATCTATGAGTCTATGAAAATATAAAAATATAGGCTGTTATCTGTATGTACAAGTGTATAATGTTTAATATATTTATTACTTATTGTCACAACCAGGGAAGGAAGGAGACGGACCTGTACACAGGATAGCGTCAAATGAATGGGGTTTAAAAATGATAAAGACAAAGAGAGTAAATGATGAGAACTAAAGCAATACAGATGACGACACTTAACAATGACTGACAATGACTGAGGTACACGTAACCAAACCTAACTAATGCCAACGGCAACGCGGCTCACATTTATACAAAAGACAATGAGATACAATTAGGATCAGGTGTGGAGACAGGGAGGGGCAGACGAAGGTGGGGCAGACATGTGACAACAACAACAACAACAACAACAACAACAACAACAACAGTAGCAGCTGTGGATGCTGATAGAAATGGCATTAAAATGAACAGTATGCAGTGAGATGTAGCTACTTGATATAACAGCAGGAATATTAACAAATCTTATATTGCATGCCAAACTTCCTCAGCCTCCTCAGGAAGTACAGCTGCTGTTGTGCCTTTTTAATCAGCTGGGTGGTGTTGAGAGTCCATGTGAGGTCCTCGCTGATGTGGTCCCTAAAGCTGCTCATCCTCTACTTCAAGCTCTCGGATGATGGCCACCTCCGTCCTGTTTGCCGCTTCGTCCCGGCAGTGATCCATCCTATCACTACAGGGTCGTCAGCAAACTTCAGGGTCATGTTTTCCTTGTGAGACAAGACACAGTCATGTGTAGAGGATGAGGATGAGGACACATCCCTGTGGGGTGCCAATGTTTGTTGTGACGGTGACTGAGGTTCTTTTCCATTCCTGACAGAAGTCCAGAAGCCAGTGGCCAAGTGAGGGATGTAGTCCTAGTGCAGACAGTTGGTCTGAGTTTGTGGGGATGACCATGTTGAAGGCAGAGCTGTAGACAATAAAGAGCATCCTGAAGGGGAAATATGGAGGGCTGCAGCAATGGCATCTGAGGTGGACCTGTTGGGCCGGTATGCAAAGGTCTGTAATCATTCATCCAGGTCGGGGGGCTCTTCTTGGGACTCTTCACTCCTGAAGCACTTTAGACTCTTATTACACTAAATCATCCAGAAGCCAGAAAAGTTTCAGCTCTCACCACACACACACACACACACACACACACACACACACACACACACACACACACACACACACACACACACACATACACTCCTCAAAGAAAACTTCACCACGTCATTTAGCTATTAGACACATTTTTCTTTTTAATTCGTTCTCTGTATACGTCACTGTGAATGAATTGTCACTATAGAAACGATAACAGAGCAAGTGTATTACCGCTCAATAAAGTCGTGACCTGTTAGAGAATTAATCAACAACTCCTGACCAATAAGAGTCCAGAACTACAGAAACCTTCCCAGTGTCACCTTCAGAGGGAGCAGGACACAGGACGCAGACGTCTTCTCTTCAGAATGATAACAGAGACTTGGGTGCTGTGAGGCATTGTGGGTAATGATGAGGGAGATGAAGCAGCAGGATGCTTTCAGCTCTCCGTCTGGTTTAAGTGCTCGACTGTGTGATGCTTTAATTTACACTTCACTATTAGAAAAGGAGGAAATGGAGATGCATTTCGGTAAAAGTGATTGGTTCTTATTGTGTAGACAATACAGACCTAGACACACACACACACACACACACACACACACACACACACACACACACACACACACACACACACACACACACACACACACACACACACACACACCTCCTCAGCTAAAAATGCAGTTTGAATGTGATTACTGAAGATGAAGCTCACTCCATTTCTCCTCCTGTCTCTTTTCCTGTCCGGATTATTATTTCCTGTCAGCGTTATCAGTCAGGGACGCCGCTGCCTCGGCCTGACAACTCAGACACCGATATTCACCTGGCGTTCTCTGAAGTCCTGTTTACCTGCTGCATGGCTCACAGTCAGCTTCCAGTTAAAGTTATTAGATGAGCTGTTTAACATTAAGTGTGTGGGATTTAAGGCACTTATGACTTCCTGAACTTCCTGGTGTGAAGATGAACAGCATTAAGAGCTGCTTATATCATCAGGCTTATGGAGTTACTGTGTTTACAGCAGGTCCACATCTCTGCTCTGGTCCAGAGGGTCAGTGTGATGTGACACTTTTATTGTCATTACACCATATCTAAGTGTTACAGTACACAGTGACATGAGACGTTTCCCCAGGATCAGTGTGTTACATAAAACACACACAGAGCTATAAGGACTTAGTAAGTTAGTCCTAGATACATAAAGTGTATCTGTGTAACCTGGTGTACACTGTGCAGGACAAGATAAACAAGACACACAAGACAGTGCAGGACAAGATAAACAAGACACACACAAAACAGTGCAGGACAAGATAAACAAGACACACAAGACAGTGCAGGACAAGATAAACAAGACACACAAGACAGAGCAGGACAAGATAAACAAGACAGACAAGATAGTGCTGGACAAGATAAACAAGACACATAAGGGAGTGCAGGACAAGATAAACAAGACAGACAAGACAGTGCAGGACAAGATAAACAAGACACACAAGACAGGGCAGGACAAGATAAACAAGACACACAAGACAGTGCAGGACAAGATAAACAAGACACACACAAAACAGTGCAGGACAAGATAAACAAGACACACAAGACAGTGCAGGACAAGATAAACAAGACACACAAGACAGAGCAGGACAAGATAAACAAGACAGACAAGATAGTGCTGGACAAGATAAACAAGACACATAAGGGAGTGCAGGACAAGATAAACAAGACAGACAAGACAGTGCAGGACAAGATAAACAAGACACACAAGACAGGGCAGGACAAGATAAACAAGACACACAAGACAGTGCAGGACTAAAGACAGTGCAGGACTAAAGACAGTGCAGGACAAAAGACGTTACACAAAAGACAATACACAGAAACAGCAGCAGTGTAAATACTGTGTGTTCAACACTATTACTTGTGCAGAAACACTATAATGAACACATTAGTATAGCAGCAGTAACATGAGATAATGTAAAGTTTTGTGTAGAACAGAAATCAGCTGAAATGTGAGACAGAATGTGTAAGGGGCAAAAACAATTCAGTTTATTTGTACAGAGCTTTTACCATTTCCCGTTGACTCAAAGCAGCTTTACAGAAGTATGGAAACAGAAGAGAGAAAAAGGAAATATATAATAATAATAATAATATAAATAATAATAATAATAATAATAATAATAATAATAATAATAATAATAATAATCATCATCATCATCATCATCATATGAAGAAGAAATAAGGATAAAAATAAATAAATGAATATATACAATTAAAGTTTAAAATTACTTTAAAAAAGACTAACTTAGAATTTATGATCTATATATCTATCCCTGTCCCCAGGCCGGGGGGTGACGGCGGCAAGGAAAAACTCCCTGAGATGATAAGAGGAACCTTGAGAGGAACCAGACTCAGAAGTGAACCTCATCCCCATCTGGGTGACACTCTACAGTAAATAGTGTCAATGTAAATAATGTCCTTTCTACAACAGTTTATAACAGTGCAGCCGAGAGCTCCTGAGGAACTAATGGGTCATCATAAACTCTGAGTTCAGCTCAGACCTGCTGATAAAGACCAGAACATACAGCTGACTGACACAACATTGGATCAAAAGAAGACATGACATGACAGTCTCCTTCATACACAACAATCCCATGAGACACTGACTGGTCATGTAGATCAATCCCTGGCAAGGTGACCACCGGGTGACGAGACTCCAACCAGTGGTAGAACATCAGGACTGACGAAGTAGCTGAGAAAGAAGAGACGATCAGTCGGTACCTTTTTCCAGACGGAAGGAGGGTGAAAATTGTGTGTGAGGGGTATGTGGGGTGAAGACTGTGTGCTGTTGGCTTTGCGGATGCAACATGTGGTGTAAATGTCCATGATAGAGGGAAGAGAGACTCCAATGATCTTCTCAGCTGTCCTCACTGTCCACTGCAGGGTCGTGTGATCTGAGATGGTGCAGTTCCCAAACCAGACAGTGATGCAGTTGCTCAGGATGATCTCAATGGTCCCTCTGTAGAACATGGTCAGGATGGGGGGAGGGAGATGGGCTTTTCTCAGCCTTCATAAGAAGTAGAGATGCTGCAGGGCTTTCTTAGTGATGGAGCTGGTGTTGAGTGACCAGGTGAAGTTCTCCACTAGATGAACACCTAGAAATTTGGTGCTTTTAATGATCTCTACAGATGATCTGTCGATGTTCAGCAGAGAGCGGGCGCTCGGTGCTCTCCTGAAGTCAACAACCAACTCTTTAGTTTTAGCAACATTCAGAGACAAGTTGTTGGCTCTACACCAGACATTTAGATGTTACACCTCTGTATGTTGACTATGTCGACATAGACAATGATGGTTGTCTTAAGGCACGTAGAAACAACAGAGCTGCTCAGGGAAATGTTGAAGGTGTCAGTTTTGTCAGCTGTTCTGAGCACTGAGCACCCTACCAGGAATGTTTTCTGGCCTTCCGTGAGTTAACTCTGCATAGAGTCGGCCGTGGATAGACAAAGTACCTCATCATTGGGGGGAGGGATGGTCTTCCTTGCCACTACGTTGTTCTGCTCTTCAAACTGAGCGCAGAAGTCATTCAGCACATCTGGGAGGGAGGCATCACTATCACAGGCAGGTGAATTTGTCTTGCAGGAAGTGGCTGTTAATTGTCTGGGCGTGTGCACGCTTTGCCTCTCTACTGGCTCGGGACAGTTTGGCCCTTGCTGTTCTTAGGGCCGCACTGTCCCCTGTTATGAAGCCTAGATCTCTAGTCTTCAGCAGCACACACACGTTAGCAGTCATCCAAGGCTTCTGTTTGGAGCGTGTGGTGATGGTCTTGGAGAAGGTCACGTCATCAATGCACTTGCCGATGTAGCTGGTCACTGATGCCGCGTACTCTTCCAAGTTGACGTTTGGTTTTAGCCTAGAACAGATGCTCACCTGCTTACCACGCATACGCTTCCTTGAGCTTTCGGCCTCCCGTCTCCTGGTCTCTGGTATCAGACAACACCGAGGCCTGGTCTCCACAGCAAGCTGATGTCGCGAAGCCTGAACAACACATCAACATGCAGGTTGGTTGTTGCACGATTTCTGTATTGTATAAACTTCAGGTGGTTGTATACATGAACACTGCTGTCTCTGGTGTCCATGTACTAGCAATAGTCAGGCTAGAAAATGGAAATAGCACCATATTGTATCCGTAGTGGCCACTGCGTTCTACTGTCATGCCGCCATCTTGGAATCACTGTTAACTCATGAAAGTAATAAATAACCTTAAATGAACTGATATACATCTCTACATCTTTATCCTCATTCAAATTACTAGGATCTATAAATATACTGCACATGAATATGCTAATGTAGAACTTTCCTCCTGCCATCCCTAATCCTCTCACATCCTGCTAATAAACCAGCTGCTGAGTGAAATACTCATTAGGGATGAACTTCAAATAATAATAATTTATTTCTGGAATTTAGATATTTCTGTAAAACTGTGACAGTTTTAATAATCACAAACAAAGTGAGCCACCTGTAAACCAGCTCACGGTCACAGAGTGAGGTTTCAGGCACATCAGGTCCAGTTACATCCTCATTTTCTCACTGTTCTATTTAAAACTGGTGGAAACATCTAACAACCTCTCAACTAGCTTAGCATATGTGCTCCGGGGGCCAAACACTTCATATTGTCATCCTCTAGTAATTTGTATGTCAGGCCTGATCAGTAAAAAGTCACAATCTGTACATTCATTCATTCATTCATTCATTCAGTACCGCTTATCCGAACCTCTCGGGTCACGGGGAGCCTGTGCCTATCTCAGGCGTCATCGGGCATCGACGCAGGATACACCCTGGACGGAGTGCCAACCCATCACAGGGCACACACACACTCATTCACTCACACACACACACACACTACGGACAATTTTCCAGAGATACCAATCAACCCACCATGCATGTCTTTGGACCAGGGGAGGAAACCGGAGTACCCGGAGGAAACCCCCGAGGCACGGGGAGAACATGCAAACTCCACACACACAAGGTGGAGGTGGGAATCGAACCCCGACCCTGGAGGTGTGAGGCGAACGTGCTAACCACCGTGTCCCCCCACGATGAGACATGTTTAGGAAAAATATTTATATGAAATATAAAACTCTTGATTTATTTTTCATTTCATTGAGTCTTGTGAGGTCACCGTCCTGATTCGAGTCCCATAACCTCACACAGATGGAGACTTCTCTAACAGGCTGAAATGAACTGGCTCCAGCATCAGTGTTTAAAATGAATGTGCAATGAAGCGCTGTGTAAAATTAAAAAGCTGCTTTGTGTGAGGCGCTAATCAGTTAAAAACATGAGGCATGACGATGGTGGGAGTGTGTGCAGCGCTCATTCCTGTAACTAATCATTCACACTTTCCTAACGCAGCCGGTGCCAAAGGCAGAGCCGAATAAACTGCAGATTTATAAATGATTAATTAAGTGGAGTCTCGGAGGAGAAGCAGCTGCTATAAGCAAAAATATTAATTAGCAGAGATGAGAGATAAACTCACAAGAAAAGACGTGATGGTCGAGGAAGCAGAGAGCAGGACGGGTCTGATTCAGACGGATGAGAGAAGTTAAATGATGGAATCGTTCACTCAAGGCTAATAACCAACTAGTTAGCATAAGGCTAATCATTATCATGTAATATACATATACTGTATCACTCGTTATTAGTCTTTACATTTTTTTGGTCCAGAAGACCGATGGTTCCCAAACACAGGCGACGTTCAGCTTTACACGTCAGTTATAGCTTCAGTAACTAAAGTGGACTTTATTCAGCAACTCATCCAATAAGCTTCATATTCATTCTGACGTGTCCTCAAATGCAGAGACAACAAGAACCAAACAATTACAATAACAGGAATCCACTCGGAAAGGTCAGTGAAGCTCAGAAGCTTTCTAATGTCCGACTCTCCTGTCCAATCTACTTTGTACTGTCCGACTCTCCTGTCCAATCTACTTTCTAATGTCCGACTCTCCTGTCCAATCTACTTTGTACTGTCCGACTCTCCTGTCCAATCTACTTTGTACTGTCCGACTCTCCTGTCCAATCTACTTTGTACTGTCCGACTCTCCTGTCCAATCTACTTTCTAATGTCCGACTCTCCTGTCCAATCTACTTTGTACTGTCCGACTCTCCTGTCCAATCTACTTTGTACTGTCCGACTCTCCTGTCCAATCTACTTTGTACTGTCCGACTCTCCTGTCCAATCTACTTTCTAATGTCCGACTCTCCTGTCCAATCTACTTTGTACTGTCCGACTCTCCTGTCCAATCTACTTTCTAATGTCCGACTCTCCTGTCCAATCTACTTTGTACTGTCCGACTCTCCTGTCCAATCTACTTTCTAATGTCCGACTCTCCTGTCCAATCTACTTTCTAATGTCCGACTCTCCTGTCCAATCTACTTTGTACTGTCCGACTCTCCTGTCCAATCTACTTTCTAATGTCCGACTCTCCTGTCCAATCTACTTTCTAATGTCCGACTCTCCTGTCCAATCTACTTTCTAATGTCCGACTCTCCTGTCCAATCTACTTTGTACTGTCCGACTCTCCTGTCCAATCTACTTTGTACTGTCCGACTCTCCTGTCCAATCTACTTTGTACTGTCCGACTCTCCTGTCCAATCTACTTTCTAATGTCCGACTCTCCTGTCCAATCTACTTTGTACTGTCCGACTCTCCTGTCCAATCTACTTTCTAATGTCCGACTCTCCTGTCCAATCTACTTTCTAATGTCCGACTCTCCTGTCCAATCTACTTTGTACTGTCCGACTCTCCTGTCCAATCTACTTTGTACTGTCCAACTCTCCTGTCCAATCTACTTTGTACTGTCCGACTCTCCTGTCCAATCTACTTTGTACTGTCCGACTCTCCTGTCCAATCTACTTTGTACTGTCCGACTCTCCTGTCCAATCTACTTTGTACTGTCCGACTCTCCTGTCCAATCCACTTTCTAATGTTTGCTTTCTGGACAATAAACTACATCCGACTCGAACACACCACATCGCGAGAGTTTAGAAACTGCTGCGTCTTTGTTTATTTTTATTTTTACCCCTCACACACACTCTTCACCCCACACACCCCTCACACACACTCTTCACCCCACACACCCCTCACACACACTCTTCACCCCAAACACCCCTCACACACACTCTTCACCCCAAACACTCCTCACACACACTCTTCACCCCACACACCCCTCACACACACTCTTCACCCCACACACCCCTCACACACACTCTTCACCCCACACACCCCTCACACACACTCTTCACCCTACACACCCCTCACACACACTCTTCACCCTACACACCCCTCACACACTCTTCACCATACACACCCCTCACACACACTCTTCACCATACACACCCCTCACACACACTCTTCACCCCAGACACCACTCACACACTCTTCACCCTACACACCCCTCACACACTCTCTTCACCCCACACACCCCTCACACACAGTTTTCATCCCACACACCCCTCACACACACTCTTCACCATACACACCCCTCACACACACTCTTCACCCCCACACACAGTTTTCATCCCACACACCCCTCACACACACTCTTCACCATACACACCCCTCACACACACTCTTCACCCCACACACCCCTCACACACACTCTTCACCCTACACACCCCTCACACACACTCTTCACCATACACACCCCTCACACACACTATTAACCATACACACCCCTCACACACACTCTTCACCCCACACACCACTCACACACTCTTCACCCTACACACCCCTCACACACACTCTTCACCCCACACACCCCTCACACACACTCTTCACCCTACACACCCCTCACACACACTCTTCACCCCCACACACAGTTTTCATCCCACACACCCCTCACACACACTCTTCACCCTACACACCCCTCACACACACTCTTCACCATACACACCCCTCACACACACTCTTCACCCCACACACCACTCACACACTCTTCACCCTACACACCCCTCACACACACTCTTCACCCCACACACCCCTCACACACACTCTTCACCCTACACACCCCTCACACACACTCTTCACCCCCACACACAGTTTTCATCCCACACACCCCTCACACACACTCTTCACCATACACACCCCTCACACACACTCTTCACCCCCACACACAGTTTTCATCCCACACACCCCTCACACACACTCTTCACCATACACACCCCTCACACACACTCTTCACCCCACACACCCCTCACACACACTCTTCACCCTACACACCCCTCACACACACTCTTCACCAAACACACCACTCACACACACTCTTCACCATACACACCCCTCACACACACTCTTCACCCCACACACCACTCACACACTCTTCACCCCCACACACAGTTTTCATCCCACACACCCCTCACACACACTCTTCACCCTACACACCCCTCACACACACTCTTCACCATACACACCCCTCACACACACTCTTCACCCTACACACCCCTCACACACACTCTTCACCATACACACCCCTCACACACACTCTTCACCATACACACCCCTCACACACACTCTTCACCCCACACACCACTCACACACTCTTCACCCTACACACCCCTCACACACACTCTTCACCCCACACACCCCTCACACACACTCTTCACCCTACACACCCCTCACACACACTCTTCACCATACACACCCCTCACACACACTCTTCACCATACACACCCCTCACACACACTCTTCACCCCACACACCACTCACACACTCTTCACCCTACACACCCCTCACACACACTCTTCACCCCACACACCCCTCACACACACTCTTCACCCCACACACCCCTCACACACACTCTTCACCCTACACACCCCTCACACACACTCTTCACCCCCACACACAGTTTTCATCCCACACACCCCTCACACACACTCTTCACCATACACACCCCTCACACACACTCTTCACCCCCACACACACCACACACACACTCTTCACATTACACACCCCTCTCACACACTCTTCACCCTACACACACCCCCTCACACACACTCTTCACCCCACACACCCCTCACACACACTCTCACCTACACCCCCTCACACACCCTCTTCACCACACAAACCCCTCACACACACGTCTTCACCCACACACCCCTCACACACACTCTTCACCCTACACACCCCTCACACACACTCTTCACCCCTCCACCCCTCACACACACTCTTCACCCCACACACCCCTCACACACACTCTTCACCACACACCCCTCACACACACTCTTCACATCACACTCCCCTCACACACAGTCTTCACCACACACACCCCTAACACACACTCTTCAGCCCACACACCACTCACACACACTCTTCACATCACACTCCCCTCACACAAATTCTTCACCCCACACACCACTCACCACACTCTTCACCCTACACACCCCTCACACACACTCTTCACCCCACACACACCCCTCACACACCCTCTTCACCCTACACACCCCTCACACACACTCTTCACCCCCACACACAGTCTTCATCCCACACACCCGCACACACACTCTTCACCCACACACCCCTCACACACACTCTTCACCCACACACCCCTCACACACACTCTTCACCAACACACCCCCACACACACTCTTCACCCCACACACCCCTCACACACTCTCACCCTACACACCCCTCACACACACTCTTCACCCCACACACCCCTCACACACACGCTTCACACACTCACCACCACCCCCTCACACACACCTCCCACCCACCCCACACACACGTCTGCACCCACACACCCCTCACACACACTCTTCACCCCTACACACCCCTCACACACACGCTCTCACCATACACCCCTCACACACACTCTTCACCCCCCCACACCCCTCACACACACTCTTCACCCCCCCACACCCCTCACACCACTCTTCAGCCCCACCCCACACAGTTTTCATCCCACACACCCCTCACACACACTCTTCACCCCACACACCACTCACACACACTCTTCACCCTACACAACCCTCACACACACTCTTCACCCCACACACCCCTCACACACACTCTTCACCCCACACACCCCTCACATACACTCTTCACCCCACACACAGTTTTCATCCCACACACCCCTCACACACACTCTTCACCCCACACACCCCTCACACACACTCTTCACCCCACACACCCCTCACACACACTCTTCACCCCCACAAACAGTTTTCATCCCACACACCCCTCACACACACTCTTCACCCTACACACCCCTCACACACACTCTTCACCCTACACACCCCTCACACACACTCTTCACCCCCACACACAGTTTTCATCCCACACACCCCTCACACACACTCTTCACCCTACACACCCCTCACACACACTCTTCACCCCACATACCCCTCACACACACTCTTCACCCCCACACACAGTTTTCATCCCACACACCCCTCACACACACTCTTCACCCTACACACCCCTCACACACACTCTTCACCATACACACCCCTCACACACACTCTTCACCCCACACACCCCTCACACACACTCTTCACCCCACACACCCCTCACACACACTCTTCACCCCACACACCCCTCACACACACTCTTCACCCCACACACCCCTCACACACACTCTTCACCCCCACACACAGTTTTCATCCCAAACACCCCTCACACACACTCTTCACCCCACACACCCCTCACACACACTCTTCACCCCACACACTTGATGTCAGTTTCTAATCTTCCTGATGTGACACTAACAGATGATCAGACAGAAGAGACGGATGTCGTCTACTACACAGGATTAATACATCGATGTGTGTTTGTTTGGCTGCATTGTGTGAATAATATCTTAAGCATGGACAAGTTCATATGTTTCACAAAGAGAATGATATTTACATAATATTAATGTGGTGTCATTTCAGCACTCATCTTTGGATCATTTGTCATCACACTGACACACACTGTGTACTGAATTGTGTTGGTGACTGTGTGTCAGTGTGTGTGTCAGTGTGTGTGTCAGTGTGTGTGTGTGTCTCTGTGTCAGATCCTTTAAGGAAACCCCTGTAATTAAACAACATGACTAACATACAATGCTGCTCACGTCAGTCTATGTGATCCAAAAATCAGCTCACACACTGAACAGGTTCACGTGAACACACACACACACACACACACACACACACACACACACACACACACACACACACACACACACACACTCACACTCTCTCTCTCTCTCTCTCTCTCTCTTCACAGTGAGCTTGAGTTAAAGAGGTAGATTTTTTATGTATGTTTCTCCACCACTGATTTCAGAACTTTAGCTTTGCTACTAATTCATCGTCCTCCTACTGGTGGATTTTAGATGAGTGTTGAAGCAGTGCTCACACTCGAGATTTCACATGTCACATTTATTGTCTAACACATACAACCTCAAGTCATGACCAAACAATGTGTGTATGTGATGTGAGATTTGTGTCTGCGAGAGCAAAACTGGCCTAAAACACACTCTGATGCTGACAGTGATGTGTTTCTAGCAGCTTTACACACACTGCTTCAGATTGTGACCGTCACAATCTCTCACTCTGTGTGTGTGTGTGTGTGTGTGTGTGTGTGTGTGTGTGTGTGTGTGTGTGTGTGTGTGTGTGTGTGTGTGTGTGTTATTTATGACACATGAAGCCAGAAACAACTGAAAAGTGAAATGCAAACACACACACACACGTACAAACACACACACACACACACACACACACACACACACACACACACACACACACACACACACACACACACACACACACACACACACACACACACACACACACACACACACACACACACACATACAAACACACACACACGCACACACACACAAACATGGCACTGATTATAAATTTCTAAAGGTAGGCACAACAGCTTGAGGAACTAAAACAAATCTCAGCAATAATTGAAATGTAGCATGAAATTACCCCCGTAAATAACCAGCAGCTATTACACCAACACATTCTTTCTCATTTCCAATAACAGCAACCTGGATCTGTGTGCAGCCCCCCTTCAACACACACACACACACACACACACACACACACACACACACACACACACACACACACACACACACACACACACAGTGTAGGTGGAGAAACCTTTAGAGAGTTATACAATTGCACATTTATCCTCAAAATTAAAAATGGTGATTGATCCATGGAATATTAACGGTCAGCTCGTTCCTTCATTAAGTTGTGAAGGCGAGTGAGGAAGAAAGGAAGGAAGGAAGGAAGGAAGAAAACAGAGGAGACAGAAGGGAGGCCTGTGTATTTAATGTGGCTGGTGTGTAGTGAATAAGCCCTGAGAGAAATGTAAATACTCCACTCCAATATCACGACAGCGCACTAATCATATTTACAAACTATATTAAATCTGTCCATTGTGTTGCTCCGCACTAAGAAGCAGCTCCTGTTGTAATTGTGGTTGTAAGCGGCGCCGCGTGCAGGAGGAGGGAATTTAACTGCAGTGATATAAGGTGACTGCTAGGCTTATTATTACTTTATTATTACCCGCTATATGTTTATTAAAACAATTTGTCATGCAGAACAGGACTGGGGGAACGGAAACATTAAATCCCAGCGCGCTCCGGCCGCAGAAATGAGTTACAATAAAATTAATGGTGGCGAGGCCGGGCTGACACCGCCGTGCAGCATAATAACCCTCTGCCTCGTTTCATTTGCTGATCATTTCCTGTCAAGGCCCCTGCCATTAAACATACATGTTGAGGATTATTGAAACAGGTCGAGTAAAGCCAGGAAACACGCAGAGGGAGAGAAGGAGGAGAGACGCTGCAGGGACGGGACTGTGATCAAAACATCCAAAAACATAAAGGCTGCTGATTAGAGTCAGAGTGCTGATTAGAGTCAGAGTCAGAGTCATGCTGATGATACTAACCTCACTAACAGAGCTGAGGGAATGAGTAGTTTATTCCGCCACAATGAGTATTATATACTTTAAAAGCAGGACTAATGGACAGAAGTCTACTAACTATTTTAGTCTTTGTTATAGTTAGCATTCATAAGGTATCATAACCCCTACATAAGTACTAAACTGTAGTGCTCATAAGGCTTCATATCCTTTATATAAGTACTAAGTACTGCGGCTCAACCAGAGACTGGTTCATAACACAGAACTGACAGAACACTGGATCAAGTGAAAAATGATTGTTGATTCTGTCTGTATGTCAGTCTGTATGTCAGTCTGTATGTCTGTCTGTATGTCTGTCTGTATGTCTGTCTTCTGTCTGTATGTCAGTCTGTATGTCTGTCTGTATGTCTGTCTGTATGTCTGTCTTCTGTCTGTATGTCTGTCTGTATGTCTGTCTTCTGTCTGTATGTCAGTCTGTATGTCTGTCTTCTGTCTGTCTCTCTGTCTGTCTTTCCTTCTGTATGTCTGTCTGTCTGTATGTCTGTCTGTATGTCTGTCTTCTGTCTGTCTCTCTGTCTGTCTCTCTGTCTGTATGTCTGTCTGTCTGTATGTCTGTCTGTCTGTCTGTATGTCTGTCTCTCTGTCTGTCTCTCTGTCTGTATGTCTGTCTCCCTGTCTGTTTGTCTGTCTCTCTGTCTGTTTGTCTGTCTCTC
>NC_062519.1:43173812-43183812 GCF_022655615.1 Tachysurus fulvidraco | reverse complement strand
AGAGCTGTGTGTTTCCCGTGAAGTAAAAAAGTGCAAAGCTAAAAGTTTCTCTGTCTTTTTTAACCGAGCCTTAATAGAAAAGCTGGAGCTTCACTGGGGCAGAATGAGGATGACATAATGGTTTTTATATTTCAAAAAGGAAACGTGGGCAATTGAAAATGAACAATGACAAAAGAAGCAGCAAGGCAGAAAAAAACTTTGGGATTTAGCAGAGAAACGTTGAAAAGTTAATCATACAAGAAGTAGGAGATAAGCACTCGAATAACGTCCGACACGAAACTTCAATTATCGTCGTTACAATACAAGAAGAAAAGGTTTTCTTTGTGAGGCGAAGTGTGTTCTTAAAGAGGATTACGGTACTTCACAAGACACGAACATTCTCTGTTTATTCCTTTTCATTTAAATGAAAGACGCTCAGAGGTGACAGATGTCAAAATTGGTTTATTACTTAAAGGTAATTATTACTTCTTCTCACCCAGCGCATTGTGCTTCACTTCCCATTCTGTTCAATCCTTTCACTAAACTGCATCGTTGTGTGAAACAGAGTCTCAGCAACACGACGCTCAAAGGAAAGTCGCACAATGTGAAACATCACGGTTCTGATACACCAGACTCGCCTTTGTGTTTCAGACAGAACATCACGCTCGTCTTCTCTCCTCTCTTTCTTCCTCGTGGCTCTCTGTAAATATTTCAATCACTGCTAACGATTTTGTCTTTTTTTTTTTTTGTAATTTTCTGTAATTGAGGTCTCGGAGAGAAGTCTGCGCTCTGACTCTCACTGGACTGCGACAGCTTTACGGACGACAGACTGGAGCTAAGAGCTGGACTTGAGGATCATGTGTCCTTCAGGGTGTCAGACGTTTAGGATCTGGGACGATGGAAGTGATGGCATCTCCAGACATGTTTAACTGGTCAGATGTTTGTGTGAGATCATGTTCTCATGTAACCTGTTAGTCTGGTACTTAGTCTGGTCTCAGGGCTGTCAGGTGTCCCGCATTGAGAGTGACGTCCCTCATGTCGGTCTTTTCTCCAGCTCTCGCACCACACATGGTATTTCTCACACAGAAAAACTTTTGGACTATTTATCATATATTTAATAAGTCTCAGCTCCCAAAACGTATCAGCAGCACCGCCGCCTCGGGCAGGAACCGAGCGCGTCTCCCCTGGAGCTCTTAGTCGAGCCTGACACTTATCAGCCAATCAAAAAACAGGCTACACAACAGCCAATCAGAAAATAGCACTGTTGTATCTGGGTAAGATTTAACGCAACAACCAATGAGAAAAAAAAAACATATTCATTAGAGAGGGAATTTTCGATGGTCAGTTTGAACAAAAGCTCAACAGAAAACAGTTTGTCTCTGGACGGGACATTGTCCTCAATCATGTCTCTGGACAGGACATTGTCCTCAATCATGTCTCTAAACATGTCTGGGCTTGTGCTGAACTGTTTTATATGGGAGCAACATTACACATGATAAAGGGGTCCAAAAAGGTAACAAACACTTACAATAAACACCACCAGTCATAATCTCTCACTCTCTCTCTCTCTCTCTCTCTCACACACACACACACACACACACACACACACACACACACACACACACACACACACACACACACACACACAAACACACACACACACACACACACACACACACACAAATTAATAAATGGAAACTAAACAAATTCTTTGTATTTGGTTAAATTGCGGTCAGTGATACTCACTCCCCCATTTTTTTATTATTTCTGTGTTTGTTTGTTTGTTTGTTTGTTAAAATATTATTATTTTTATTTTATTTTATTGTATTTATTTAAATTTTTTTTAGATTTATTTTTGGGGGCACGGTGGCTTAGTGGTTAGCACTTTTATCTCACAGCTCCAGGGTCGGGGTTCGATTCCCACCTCCGCCTTGTGTGTGTGGAGTTTGCATGTTCTCCCCGTGCCTCGGGGGTTTCCTCCGGGTACTCCGGTTTCCTCCCCCGGTCCAAAGACATGCATGGTAGGTTGATTGGCATCTCTGGAAAATTGTCCGTAGTGTGTGTGTGTGTGTGTGTGTGAATGAGAGTGTGTGTGTGCCCTGTGATGGGTTGGCACTCCGTCCAGGGTGTATCCTGCCTCGATGCCCGATGACGCCTGAGATACTGTAGGCACAGTCTGTATGCAATGACTGATTATCAGTGTTGGGTTAGAAACTTCAAATACACACCCAGACAAACACACACTCGTACACACACAAACACACACTCGTACACACAAACACACACATACACACCAAGACAAACACACACATACACACAATAAACCTGTGCAGTTCTGAAAAAATGGATAATTAAAAACAGTCTCCTTAATAAACATATCTAAGTTTTATTATATTATTTATTAAAGTTTAAGTATGAAGGTGATGATGTGATAATGAAGCTTTATCATCTGAGAGTCATTCTGCTGCTCACTCTCATGCAGTTCCTCAGTCAAAGTTCACCAAAGAATCGACCAAGGCATCACTTGTCTTCACGCTGCATCCTACCTGACACTAATAATAATCCACAATGATCTATAACTGTCTCTTTCACACGTCTCAGAGTTCAGCTCGTATCCGTCAATGTGTCCTCGGTGTATTGGCAGGAGATCAGACAGGACGCTGTAGATCCAGTTACATATCAGGATGTTGATCTGCAGCACAAGGACTCTGCTTAGTGAACAATATTGGGATTGGTGATGATACATAACTGAAGTGTCTAACAATCTGATGACTGGCTTCTTTCAGACACTTTGCTGCATCACAATCTTCTCACCTCCAGCCAAAATCCTGTCAGCTTCTTTTGTGCTGATGAAACTTTCTGTTCTGGTCTTTATTTTAAACACCACCCTGTTCTATTAGGAGATGTTATTAACATTAAATAACTTTAGTTCTCTGAGAGTAAACTAGCTCACTTTAGTCACAACACAACATTCTCTGTTACACACCACTTTAATGGAACTGATAAACGTTAGAGATCAATAGAAACTTAATTTTAAACTTTAAACTAATTTTATTCTGTTTCTATACTTGAACACACAAACACACACATAAAGACATACATACACACACACATACACAGACATATACACAAACACACACACATACATACACACACACATACACAGACATATACACAAACACACACATATACATACAGTACATACACACACATAAATACATACATACACACACATACACAGACATATACACAAACACACACACACATACATACATACAGTACATACACACACAAATACATACATACACACACATACACACACATATACACAAACACACACACATACATACAGTACATACACACACATAAAGACATACATACACAGACATATACACAAACACACATAAATACATACTGTACATACACACACATAAAGACATACATACACACACATACACAGACATATACACAAACACACACACACACATACATACAGTACATACACACACATAAAGACATACATACACAGACATATACACAAACACACATAAATACATACTGTACATACACACACATAAAGACATACATACACACACATACACAGACATATACACAAACACACACACACATACATACAGTACATACACACACATAAACGCACACACACATACACATTGACACACACAAATACATACACACACATACACACATATTTACACACACACATACAAACACACAAACATACATACATTACATACACACACATAAACGCACACGCACACATACACATAGACACACACAAACACACACATTCACACATAAACACACAAACACACACACACACACACACACACACACACATAAACGCACACGTGCACATACACATAGACACACACACATAAATACATACACACACATACAAACACACACACGTATATACACAAACACACACATACACACACATATACACACATACATATATACATATACACATATATACACACAAACACACATACTGTACACACACACATACGCACACATATACACAAACACCCACACACACACACACTCGCACACACACGCACACACACACACACACACACACACACATGATTTTATCTGAATCTGTCTGTTGTCAGCAAAGTGGTCGGATACTAGAACAGTGCCCCCTGCAGGACTGGAACACTGGTATTTCACGCGACTGTGAATAAGAAACAGCAACGAATTTTATGGAAGCTTTTCCACTCCTGGATGAGGTTTGATCTTCATGCTCCCCTCTGAGATGCCATGCTGAGGCCTTAATGCACGATGACACTGTGGTTAATGAATTTAGACTCTGAAGGTGAAAGTAAAAGTGACTGGACGTGAGGAAAGGGCAAAACATGAAGAAAACAAAGAAAGGGGGAAAATGAGAAGTGTGTCCTTCTGGCTGATGAAGGTTTTGTTTCTGTCTGCAGTTCGTCTTCACTCACAATCAACACATAGTGCTGTATTTCTTGCAGATAACCAGAACAGAATTAGTTCAAATTATTTTAAGATTCTTTTAATTGCTTTTGCTGCCTGAAGCCGTCGTGGAGTTCACACACTCTCACTGTCTGATTCACACACACTTATCTTCCCGACTCACAGTAAAGCTTTATGAAGCAGTCATGTCTTCATCTCTACACAAACCTGGGACGTGATTGCGAGCTCTGAATTATATTTCCACCAACACTCAAGCTTTATATTAAAAAAGCAGTGGGTGTGCATTTCACTGGACCAGCTAATATTCCTGATTCCAACGTGGCGATTAACGGCGCTTTTATAACTCTAATTATTGCACACAATTACAGTATATCAGCTTTTAGGAGCCCTTTGTGTCGTGTTCATACATCACACACACACACACACACACACACACACACACACACACGCATGGTGGCCTGCTGCAGTGTGTTAGAGGAGACACATGGAGATGAAGATCACTGGACGCTTTACTGCATTATTTTGGTTTGATTATAACTGTTGTGATTTTTTTTCAGAATATATTCAGGTTCAGTTTCGTCACAGTTACCGAGTGTTTATTACAGATATAAACAGATATAAATCCATTCAGTTTTGGATTATCTTTGAGTTTATACTTTTATACTTTTTACGCAGGGTGAACACACCCGCAATAGCAATAGCATCTTAAAAGAAAAATACTGTCTAGAAATACTTTTTGATATCGCTAACATTTTATTTGTTTTCCTGAGCGTCCGCTTCTAGCTGGTTAGCCTGCTAGCATCACTAGCCTGCTAGCCCGGATTCCGCTAGTTCTCTACACCCTCTCACACCAATTATCTTTGTTGTACTTGCCCTATAACACCATGTCGCTTGTGTGTCTGCACTCAGTGGAACTGGGGCTGGAGGCCGTGGAGAAGCAGGTCCTGAGCAAGCACACCGGAGCTGTTGTTCTTCAAGCCGGCCCGAACGACACCGGCCTGATGCAGTTGGAGATCCTGAAGAGGGACCCTGGTGGAGACGGTTCGCAGCACATAACACATGGAAAGAATCACTGTGTCTGGACCGCTTCCCATGTACCAGCGAGGAATCGAGAGGTTCAGTAGACTTTTTGCTTTAAATGAATGGTTACAGTCATGGCGCCATGCTCAGAATTTACTCTTTATTGATAACTGGAATGTTTTCTGGGAGTGTCCTAGGCTGTTCCGTGCTGATGGCCTGCACACCAGGAGAGTTGGAGCTGAAATCCTCTTGGACAACATCTCCAAGGCGCTGCACACCTTCTGACTGGTAAACTACCTTACTGCACTCTGCCTCACTGAAACTTAAACCTAATGAATACATCGGCCTAAATGAGTCTACACCATCAGGATATATCTATAAGCATGAGAATCGTCAGACTGGTGGTGGAGGTGGTGTTGTCACTATCTTTAGTGATTTCCTTACTGTTACTCAGAGAACATGGTATAGATTTAATTATTTTGAAGTGCTTGTGCTTAATGTCGCACTCTCACACATGCATATTAAAAAACATTTATGGACTTACTAAACTCATTTAGGCTTAAAGAAAACATCACTAAAGCAACTCATCGTCTTAACCACACACTAGACTTAATAATATCACACGGAATAGAAGTCACTGATATAGATAATATACCTCAAAGTGATGACATCACAGACCATTACATCATACTGTACACACTACCTATAGAACAGACTAACTGTGTCTCACCACGTTATCGACTCGGTAGAACTATCATTCTGACCACTAAAGACAGATTCACAAATAACCTGCCTGATCTGTCTGGACTTCTTGGAACAAAATAGTTGATGTTCAACATATGAGAGCATCTCGTGACCCAGTCTCACCTAAAGCTCTACACACACAACTACACAGCTTTACAAGTACAGGACAGGAAGAGTTAGATAAACTTATTACTACAGCTACATCAACATGTTCACTAGACCTCATTCACACTAAATTACTGACAGTAGTGTTACATAAAGCTGGTGAGTCTCTTCTTAATATCATTAACAACATTTCTGAAGAGTTTCAGTCAGTTTTCAGGCCCCATCATAGCACAGAAACTGCACTTGTTAAAGTTACAAACGACTTGTTCTTAGCTTCAGACCAAGACTGTATGTCACTATTAGTTCTACTTGACCTTAGTGCTGCATTCGACACTACAGATCACAACATTCTTCTAGATCACTTACAATATTACACAGGTATTAATGGTCAGGCTGTAAGTTGGTTTAGATCCTACCTGTCTGATCGACACCATTTTGTAGAATTAAATGGTGAATCCTCCAGTTTATTGCCAGTTAATTATGGGGTCCCTCAAGGATCAGTTCTAGGACCTCTGCTTTTCTCTATATACATGTACATGCTTCCATTAGGGAACATTATTAGAAGACATGGGATTAGTTTCCATTGTTATGCTGATGACACACAGTTATATATCTCATCAAAACCAGATGAAATAGCTGAATTGTCCAAATTAACTGAGTGTGTTAGAGAGATAAAATATTGGATGAACTGTAATATTCTGTTGTTAAACTCCAATAAGACAGAAATACTACTCATAGGTCCAAAAACCAGTGCACAGAAACTCTCACAATACAGAGGGATGTACTGTTACTAGTAGCTCGACAGTGAAAGACCTGGTGTTTATTAGACAGTAACTTGTCTTTAAACTCATATCACCATATTACAAACACAGCCTTCTTCACCTTAGAAATATCACCAAGCTGAGAAACATCCTGTCTGTATCTGATGCTGAGAAGCTGGTTCCTGCCTTCATGACCTCTAGACTGGACTATTGTAATGCATTACTAGGTGGTTGTCCTGCATCTTTAATAAATAGGTTACAGTTAGTCCTAAATGCAGCTGCCAGAGTTCTCACTAGGACAAGAAAGTATGACCTTTAACCCCAATGTTATCATCTCTACACTGGCTACCTGTTAAGTTTAGAACTGATTACAAACTGCTGCTACTTACGTACAAGGCTCTTAATGGTTTAGCTCCCATGTATCTAACTAGTCTTCTAACACGTTACAATCCTTCACGCTCTCTGACATCACACAAATGAGGTTGAAGTTCACTTCTGAGTCTTTTGTAGCATGCAGCAGCCACTCCAGATACAATATGGTGCTATTTATGTTTTTTAGCCCGACTATTCCTAGTACATGGACAACAGAGACAGCAGTGTTCATGTATACGGCCGAGAGAAATTAATACATTACAGAAATCGTGCAACAACCAACCTGCACAATGATGTGTTGGAAAGGCTCGGCTTACTGCGGAGATCAGGCCTTTAGTCCTCTGCATCGCCTGATGCCGGTGACCAGGAGAGGGGACGCCGAAAGCGGTGCTTGAGGAAACGGAAGCATGTTAAGTGGGTCAGTGTTCTTCAATTCAATGCAGTTCAAGTTTATTTGTATCGCACTTTTTACAATAGACTTTGTCCCAAAGCAGCTTTACAGAACATAAACATAGAGCAGAAGGTAAACATAAGGAATAATAAAAGAAATAACAAATAATAAAAATAAAAGAATTAACAGAATAAAAATTCTAGATTATTATTAGATGTATATAGTTCACAGTGTGTATGTATTTATTCCCCTATGAGCGAGTCTGAGGTGACTCAGGCAGCAGTGGCAAGGAAAAACTGCCTTAAAATGGTAAAGGAAGAAACCTTGAGAGGAACCGGACTCAAGGGGGAACCCATCCTCATATGGGTGACACTGGGGGTGTGATTGTAATATACAGTCAGTTAAATGTTGTATTGGTGTGAGGTTCATGGACTTCAGATCTCCTGAGTACCACAGAGTCTAACTGGAGATGTCTCAGGATCCTTAGAGTCGGCCTCGGGTCAGTGGACGTCCAAAGGCTTCGTCCCACAGAGGACGATGGGAGCTGGTACAGTGTCTGGATGCCTCGGGATGGGTACAAAGAGAAAAGCAGTGGAAAGGGATTAACATATCTGCCGTTCATAAAAATGTGCTGGTCTGATGTACTGGTGCATGATATTATGGGATGTATTATGTGTACGCCTGACTAAAGAGATGAGTTTTTAATCTACATTTAAACTGGGAAAGTGTGTCTGCGCTGGCCGGAGTGGAATTTGGGACTGTTAGATGCAGGGTATTTTATTTATCACAGGAATTCACCACGGTTTTCATTGTTGGAGTGTACATTCCAACCAGAGCTAATGCTAAAGAGGCTCTATGTGAACTCTATGGGACTATTAGCGATCTGCAAAATTTATCATCACTGTACATAGCAATCATGCAAATCTCAAATCAGTGCTCCCTAAATCCATCAGTACGTTGACTTACGTTGAAGGCCCAGCAGCATCTCTACTTCTTACAGTCTGAGGAAGTGACTGAGTGAGAGATTGAGTGTGTGACTAAATGACTGAGTGACTGACTGACTTTGTGACTGAGTGACTGACAGAGTGACTGACTGAGTGACTGACTGAGTGAGTGACTGAATGACTGAGTCACTGACTGAGTGACTGACTGTGTGACATACTGAGTGACATACTGAGTGACTGAGTGACTGACTGTGTGACATACTGAGTGACATACTGAGTGACTGAGTGACTGACTAAATGACATACTGAGTGACTGAGTGACTGTGTGAGTGACTAAATGACATACTGAGTGACTGAGTGACATACTGAGTGACTGAGTGACTGACTGTGTGACATACTGAGTGACTGAGTGACATACTGAGTGACTGTGTGAGTGACTAAATGACATACTGAGTGACTGAGTGACTGACTGTGTGACAGATTGAGTGACTGTGTGACAGACTGAGTGACTCATATTTCAATGACATTTTTTTTAGAAATATTAATGACGTCATTAGAACGTGTTGTGAAGGCCCAGTGTTCTTCATCTTCAGTTAATTTAATACACAGATTTGTAACAATGATGAAGGATTCTCATATGAAGTTGGGGGAGTTTTCATTGGGATTAAAGGTGGGAAGGGATTCGTGACTCTTTTATTATCTTATTTGTAAGAAATGAAATAAAATCTGAACATGGTTTTTGTTACAAAGGTTGTTCTGAGGTGATGAGTTTTTATATAAACACCATCACATCGTTATAATAATAAAATCATTATAATAATAATAATTATTGTTGTCATTATTTAGATGATCATTTTAATTATTTAGTTTTGTTCATTTTATTTTACTATAAGTTACATCTCAAGAAAATCGACCTGAGAAATATTATCTATAATCTGACCTCCAAACAGCTTTAGCTCCTGTTTCTTACAAACTAGTTAATGTTCTAGCGTTTGCAAATTTCACCAGTGAGCGCACAGAAAAGGGCTGAAAAACACTCCTGGTGCTTATAACCAGTGATGGAACAAATTTGGTCAAATTGGTAAAGTGCCCAAAGGGAGGAGGGAGATGTTCCACAGAAAACCAATTCCAAGCTTGGGTGAACTCAGGATTGTTTGGAAAGTCTCCAATCTGAGAGGCCCAGCAATGAATTGAGCGTCAGGCACAGACTGTTAAATAAG
>NC_062519.1:43151312-43163812 GCF_022655615.1 Tachysurus fulvidraco | reverse complement strand
ATACACACACACATATAGAAACACAGACAAAACACACACACACACATACACACACACACACACACACACATAGAAACACAGACAAAGCACACACACACACACACACACACACACACACACACACACACACACACACATAGAAACAGACAAAACACACACACACAGACAAAACACACACACACACACACACACACACACACACACATATAGAAACACAGACAAAACACACACACACACACGCACACACACACACACATATAGACACACTGTCAAAACACAAATATACACACAGACACCCACACACACAGACACACACACATATAGAAACACAGACAAAACACACACATACACAAAACACACACAGACACACACATATAGAAACACAGTCAAAACACAAATACACACACACACACACACACAACACACAGACACACACACATAGAAACACAGACAAAACACACACATAGAAACACACACTGACAAAACACACACACACATAGAAACACACACTGACAAAACACACACACACATAGAAACACAGACAAAACACACACACAGACAAAACGCACACACATATACACACACACACAGACAAAACACACACACACACACACACACAGACAAAACACACACAGATACAAAACACACAAACACAGCCAAAACACATATACACACACAAAACCAAAACACACATACACACAGACAAAACACACACACTAAACACACACACACACTCTACATTAGAAAACACATTCACAGTTAATGAAAATAAAGAAAGAGACAGAGAGAGAGAGAGAGAGAGAGAGAGAGAGAGAGAGAGAGAGAGAGAGAGAGAGAGAGAGAGAGAGAGAGAGAGAGAGAGAGAGAAGATAAGCGGAGAGAGAAGAGACAGAGAGACGAGAAGAGAGAGAGAGAGAGGACAGAGCGACAGCGAGAGAGCGAGAGGCGATGCGAGGAGAGAGAGAGACCGACAGAGAGACAGAGAGAGAGAGAGAGAGAGAGAGAGAGAGAGAGATCTAGAGAGCGAGAGAGAGAGACAGAGAGAGAGAGAGAGAGAGAGAGAGAGAGAGAGAGAGAGAGAGAGAGAGAGAGAGAGAGAGAGAGAGAGAATAAAAACAGTAAAAGATTCTCACATTCTTTAAATCAGTGTATAAAGTGTGAGGTCCCACCACACGTCCACACACTCGTCTCATTCTGAAATAGAATTCTGGTCTTTAAGGTAATTTTCTTTCTTTAATTCTAATTTCCCGTCTGCTTTGACATTTACTATACAATCTTCTGTGAGGAGACGCCTGTGATTTATTACTCTGCGAGTGTCAGTCTGCAGAAACGAGTGTATGAAGTGAGAGCTGAGATGATGATGGCCTTTGACCAGTAAAGCTGGCTCATTATCGCAGGCCGCAGAGAAGATTTAACTTTCTGACAAATCAATAGAAAGAGATGTGAAGGAGAAAAGAGAATGTTTTATTTCTGTTAAATAAAGCACTGTTAAAACGTCAGGGCAGAAAAAAGAGAGGATCTTCTGCCGTGTTGTGAGGAACACGGACCAGATGTTAGCAGGGTTCCAGACGTTTCCTGTTCCTCGTGTAACGCCGTCGTGTTTACTGAACACTGATCTGATTGTTCCTCACAGTCCTGAACCTGAACAGAAGGGAAGAGACCGCGAACTTCATAACGTCAATGTCTCTATGTTTATGTCTCTAACTCACTCTTTATGTCTCTAACTCACTCTTTATGTCTCTAACTCACTCTTTATGTCTCTAACTCACCGTTTATGTCTCTAACTCACTCTTTATGTCTCTAACTCACTCTTTATGTCTCTAACTCACTCTTTATGTCTCTAACTCACCGTTTATGTCTCTAACTCACTCTTTATGTCTCTAACTCACTCTTTATGTCTCTAACTCACTCTTTATGTCTCTAACTCACCGTTTATGTCTCTAACTCACTCTTTATGTCTCTAACTCACTCTTTATGTCTCTAACTCACTCTTTATGTCTCTAACTCACTGTTTATGTCTCTAACTCACTCTTTATGTCTCTAACTCACTGTTTATGTCTCTAACTCACTCTTTATGTCTCTAACTCACTGTTTATGTCTCTAACTCACTCTTTATGTCTCTAACTCACTGTTTATGTCTCTAACTCACTCTTTATGTCTCTAACTCACTCTTTATGTCTCTAACTCACACACCTTCACCTGTATAATCCATATTTACTCAGATTTCATTGAACAGACTCCAGAATTTCCAGAAACAAGACAATTATGTTCAAACCAAAGCCTTGTTCATGTCACAACGACGTTCCTCTTCCAACAAAGATCTCTCATGCTGCAGTCTGGACCGGTCACCAGAGAAATAGAAATATACCAGTAACTGTAGGAGGAGGATCTCAATGTGAGATGTTTCTTTGTCATTTCATAATCATATTATTTAATCCATCTGATCACTAAGTCTAGCGCTCATGAGGGTCTGCGCTGTGATTCCTGCTCCATCAATGGATCATGTTTTAACAACACTCTCAATCCATCACTGAGCTAAGAGTCATATCAATACTCGCCATTCTCCCATTTGTGAGGAGATCAATTCATTTAAAGTGAGTCTGGACCAGACATGTGTTTGAGAGATTAGAATGTACCTTGTGCTCTTGTCAGATGGAAGGCTGAGGGTTCATTAAGTCAATGGAATCTTTAATCAATGAGCAAAGTTAGCGTCTCCGTGCTCCTAAAGGTCTGTCCATCCAGCAGAGCAGCCACACTGTGAGATGGAGCTCACTGCATCCTTGTCGTGGATGTTATGTATTATTAGCATCGAAGACTTTAATCTCGGTCACTAAATGACTGTTTGCTCATGAGCATGCTCCTCACTCCTCCTCACGATGAGAGGTTTGAGATGAAATCACCTCTTTAGTAACAGTAGGAGAGACGACAGGAATCATCTCGCTGCTTTTCATTCTGATTGTAGTGCTTTGTGCGTAAGCCTATTTAAATTGACCAAAGACGTGAGGACAGCTGCCAGTCTAAAAGACAAGCTCATGGCATGATCGCATCCCAGAAGCCGAACCTCTGAAGGTCATTCTCTCAAAAATAAAAACATTATTATCATTCAAAACAAAAGATCAACTTTCCCATCTGTGAGAAAGATCTTATTATAAATAATGACCATGAACATGATGGTGCTCGATGCCTCCATCACTCGAGCACCTCTCACTGCATCCTCGTCCTCAAGTACATGGTGTGTGTGTGTGTGTGTGTGTGTGTGTGTGTGTGTGTGTGTGTGTGTTAGATGGCTTCTGTATGCAGTGGGGGAAATGGGCCTGACTCTCAGCTGATTGATCGTTAAGTGTTGTCCAGCAGCACATCACCAGGCTCCCACTTAAGAGCCTCGACTGCAGAAAGCAATCAGTGCCTGTTACCGAGAGTCCCATGGGGAACGTGATCGATCTGCAGCACACATCTCCAGAAGGACAGGACAAGGGATGAGTCCAGCTCCGTCCAGAGGTCTTGAATCTCTGAGAGCTTCTGTAAACATTGCACTGCCTGCAGAAATCCTCCTTCACTGATCCCGAGCTGTAGAGTGTGTGAGCTCCTGTATTTGTTTCCTTTACAGAACATCACACAGGTTTCTCTGGACGCTGTGGAGCAGAGAGGAGTCACACACACCGTCCTCATCATTATCGTTTTTATTTCCTTTCATGTAGTTTATTTCACATTTTAATAAGACCTCAGCCCTGTCACCTCCGTCACGGGCTGATCCACTGATCCTCAGACTGGATGGAACTTTAACCAGAAGAAACACAGTGTTAAAACTTTCAGCATTTTCTCTTCTCAAATCAAATTTTGAAAACTTTTATTTTTACTCAGGTCTTTTCTACAGAGTTAATTATAGGACCAGTGTGTTGTTGGTGTCACATTTTTATTTTTATTTTAACTATTTAAAAAAAAAAAAAAAGTGACAGTGACATACGGCTAAGTACGGTGACCCAGACTCAGAATTTGTTCTCTGTATTTAACCCATCAAAACTGCACACACACACACACAGCAGTGAACACACACACACAGCAGTGAACACACACACACACAGCAGTGAACACACACACACAGCAGTGAACACACACACACAGCAGTGAACACACACACACACCGTGAACACACACACACACAGCAGTGAACACATACCCAGAGCAGTGGGCAGCCATTTATGCTGCGGCGCGCGGGGAGCAGTTGGGGGAGGGCACCTCAGTCGTGGTATAGCCGGCCTGAGACTCGAACCCACAACCTTAGGGTTACGAGTCAAACTCTCTAACCATTAGGCCACGACTTGCCCCTAGATGCTTAGATGCTTTCAGATGCTTAAAAAATGATTTTGATCATTGAATTAGTGTCAAATGTTTTATTCTTTCTCTTCCATAAAGTTTTGTTTTTTGTAAAGCACCTAGTCCTGCATTTTAAGTTACATTAGACATTAATAAAGACCAGGCTTTGTTGGTTGTCCCTCGTGTACGGCTCAAGCGTAGAGGAGAGCGTTGCCTTTTCTGTGGCCGGTCCTAAATTATGGAACTCCCTGCCACTAGAGATTAGGATGGCCCCCATTTTCTAGTTTTAAGTCCATGCTAAAGACCCACTTATTTTCTCTAGCCTTTTCATGATTGCCCAGGGTTTTATGTCTGTTATATCTTATGGTCTTAAACTGGCTATTTTATTTTTTTTTAATAATTCTTATTTTAGTTTCTTGTACTATCTTATTGTGTATTTTTTAAGTGTATCTGAAATATCAAACGCACTGTGAAGCACTTTGGTCAGCCGTGTGGCTGTTTGTAAATGTGCTATATTAATAAACTTGAACTTGAACTTGAACTTGAACATTATTATTTATTTTATTATTGTTATTACTAGTAGTAACAGTATTACCATTAATAATAACAACAGGAATAACCATAGTAACAGCAGTAATAATTGTAGTAACCATAGTAACAGTAACCGGTTGTCTTCCGTGAAGATTTCAGACACTGAGATGAGACCAACCATGTGAGGATCCTGAGACATCTAGAGATCTACCAGCACCAGTTGGACTCTGCTTCATGAGGTTTTTGGACCTACTAAGAGGAGATGTGAACTCCATGTGGTGTTTGAGGACAACAACCTCCTCATCACTACAACATTTATCAGACTGTATATATATAAAATCACACCCCCAGTGTCACCCAGATGAGGATGAGGTTATATAATCACACCCCCAGTGTCACCCAGATGAGGATGAGGTTATATAATCACACCCCCAGTGTCACCCAGATGAGGATGAGGTTATATAATCACACCCCCAGTGTCACCCAGATGAGGATGAGGTTATATAATCACACCCCCAGTGTCACCCAGATGAGGATGAGGTTCCCCTTTGAGTCTGGTTCCTCTCAAGGTTCCTTCCTTTACCATCTAAGGGGGTTTTTCCTCCCCACAGTCACCTGAGTCACCTCAGACTTGTTCATTAGGGATAAATACATACACATTTAAATATATCTAATATTAATCTGGGATTTTTATGTATTATATTAATCTTTGTATGATATTATTTTTCTCAGGTCCATCGTTAAAAGCGCTTTACACAGTAATGAACAACAGACATTGACAAATCTATAAATGCAGGATATAAATGATAGTGTACAAGTTTAGTCCTGATGTACAGAAAAACCTTGAGAGGAACCAGACTTCAGATAAAGCTTCATGATAAAAGACTGAAGGTCTTGAAGATTCCAGAACTGATAAATTAGTAAAGCCTCTCTGACTAAAACCCTGTAAAGTCACCAAACTGTAGTTTTCTGTAGAAAAGCTGCTGTCGTGTGAATGATGTCCGTAATGACACGATGGTCCATGTTACTCACATCGTTCCTCGGGGATCCTGATTATTAGCGAGGAAGAGGACAGCGTGGTCTCTCGAGAACTTCGAGCCATTTTAATTGTAAAGGTCCCACTGGCCGTTTAGTTCACCACATTAGCACAAACTGTCTGCAGCAGCTTTCTGATTAAATTAGCGTGAATAAGAGTTGAGTATGATGAAGATTTCCCTGTGATTAAAGTTCTCGTCAGCAAACCTTCACGCTGTAAGTGAACATGAACAGACCTGCACTTCTTCACACTCTTTCCTCACTCCATCAAACCCACTTCAACATCAGCACAACATCAGAGATCAGCTGTTTTTCTTCTCAGGTCTTATTTATGAGTCTAACACGAGGATTATGGGGTAAAAATCTGCTCAGTGTGGCACCAAGACCCTGAGAGAGCAGACAGACGGACATGCTCTTCACCACGACACACAAACACAGACTTTCTGTATTCCACATTAATGTTTAAACTGAGTCCATATAAAACTAAAAATCCCAGTTTTCCCAGATCTCAGCGGTGTAACACACTGTGACGGTGTGTGTCTCCGTGTCACCTCTAACGACAGAACCTGCGATTAAACAACACGAGAGGAGGAGATGAGTTCTGCACAGTCATGTCTTTAACACAACACTCTTACAACCAAACCAAATAATTATTTGATGATGTTAATATTTTTCTGCGAGACATCAGTCTGAAAATCTTACAGTAGGAATCTGGATTAAAGCAAACACCATAAAATGTCCTGCACAAAACACTGATCATGACAGTGAGGATGTGATAAATCCCTCCACCTTACTCACATTAATGTTCCTCTCAGTGCTTCTCCTGGATATCAGCAGCTGTTCTGCAGTCTATTGGCCTCCTCTTCATGTAGGAGGGGAAGAAGGGAGCGACCTATATGAGAATTTTGTGCTTCAGTGGCTATTGAAAGATGAGGCAATAAACTGCTAAACTTGAGTAATCACACTCTCCCTGAGGAATTCCTCAAATGGGGATGGTCAAAAACCTTGAAATTCGAGACTGTCACATGCGGCTCGGCCCGGAGCTTCTGATGAGATTCATTATTGTAGGGAGAGACGAGTACAAGTGTCTCCTGATTACAGCGTCCCTTCATCTAAAGGTTCCCACCAGTCTACATTTCCATGACCAAAACGTCAATGGGATTAAAATCTCAATTCTGCACCAGTCAATTCTCCAGTAACAAGATTTCATTAAATACAGGCAGGAAGGCAAACGGACTCGAAAGCACTGAAACAGCTGGCGTATAAATTATAAAGAACGTGCTCTCTGCTAACAGAACACACCTTCGACTCGCAGACACATTATTATTTAATGTTCAGAGGAGACGAGTTTATGTAAATCGGAGCTTTCTCAGCGCCGTGTTCTGCGAGAACCAGACGTGGGGAAAGATTATGCAAAGCAATTAACATATGAAAATAACATATTAATATATTGTCTGTGAACTGTATCCAATCAGTTCCCTTTCACTGGTGTGTGTACAAAACAATTAAAATTAAATTTATACCACTTCTTTTTTTAAATAAGAATAAAATATTCTGCCTAGCAAATAAGTCATAGTGCAACCTCAAAAAAAAAGTTTTAGAAGACTGAGCTGTCGCTTAAAGGCACACCATTCATTCATTCATTCACTCATCTTCTACCGCTTTATCCGAACTTCTCGGGTCACGGGGAGCCTGTGCCTATCTCAGGCGTCATCGGGCATCGAGGCAGGATACACCCTGGACGGAGTGCCAACCCATCACAGGGCACACACACACTCTCATTCACTCACACACACACACACTACGGACAATTTTCCAGAGATGCCAATCAACCTACCATGTGTCATGACGCGGGGTAAGGAAGCGGACCCAAACGCAGGGTAGCCAAATCAACAGGGTTTAATAACAAAAGGACATGAAACAACACACGGACTAGAGACAGGACAAAGACAACAGTGGATTCCGCGCGGTAATCACAATAGGAAACAGGTGTGTAGACAGGGAGGAGCAGACGAAGGCGGGGCAGACATGTGACGAAGAATGTGTACAGATGCACGTGGCCAAAGTCCAGGTTGAGTCATGACAGAGCCCCCCCCCCCAAGAAAAAAAAAATCCTCCACAAAACAGAAAAGTCCACGGGGCAAAACACGGGCCTGCAACACCCCCCACAGACAGGAAGTGGGGCGACGTCCTCCACGGAAACCAAATGTGAAGCGACGCCCCCCACCAAACAAATGCGAGGCGATGCCACAGGACACAGAAAAAAACAAAACAAAACAAAACTCGGGCTGGCGACATGGCCCGCAACCCGGAAGTGAGGCGGCGCCCCCGCGAAGAAACCGGATGCGGAGCGGCTTCCCTCACCGAAAAAATGCGGACCGATGTCACCAAACCCACGAAGTCAGGGGGAAAAAAAACAAAAATGCTCCCATGATAAGCCGGTCCGAGCTGCTATCCTGCTGGGTCCAGGTGCGGCGGAATCTTCTGTCATGACGCGGGGTAAGGAAGCGGACCCAAACGCAGGATAGACAAATCTACAGGGTTTAATAACAAAAGGACATGAAACAACACACGGACTAGAGACAGGACAAAGACAACAGTGGATTCCGGGCTGCACAAGGCAACGCAGCACAGTTAAATACACAGGGTAATCACAATAGGAAACAGGTGTGTAGACAGGGAGGAGCAGACGAAGGCGGGGCAGACACGTGACGAAGAACGTAAACAGATGCACGTGGCCAAAGTCCGGGCTGAGTCATGAGACCATGCATGTCTTTGGACCGGGGAGGAAACCGGAGTACCCGGAGGAAACCCCCGAGGCACGGGGGAGAACATGCAAACTCCACACACACAAAGCGGAGGCAGGAATCGAACCCCCATAAAGGCACACCAGCTTCCCCTAAATATTTACTCTGTTATAGTCTACACTTATATACATATAATATCTAGTCATGTTAATAAAGTCCTGCCTTCTGTTTGGTCCTAATGCTAAGTGTCTAAACCAGAGCTGTGAAATCCATAGCTCAACACAGTGAGTAGTGAATAGCGTACATTATTCTGGACGCTAATTAGCACCGTTCCATAAATAAAACGCAGGACGATCGATTAGCTGAGAGCGTCGTCTTTGTTCGTCCCAGAAGCAGCGCACGATAGCAGCGGGGACGAGAGACGTTCAGATAGATAACATTTCGAATGATGTTACTAAAAGCTTTCCTGCTAATTAATACAGTATGCAATGTTCCATCTGAAATAATAATAATAATAATAATAATAATAATAATAATAATAATAATACAGTGAGCTGAGACAAAAACCCCTCACATTATTACTGTTATTATGACTGCAGCCTTTTAGAGGAGCTCTGCTAAAACCTGCCCTTCTGCTTCTAATTTAAACCACGCTGAGTGTCTGCTGACGTCTCTGACTGATGTGCGGCTCTCGATGATGACCAGGCCACGACAAATCCGAGTGCATTAACACCAAACCTAAGAGAGTCTAAATGAAAGAGTGGAGCATTACACGTGCAGGAGACCGGCCACGCTGCCTAGCAGGATGCATAATTTGAACATTAATGTAATTTACATGTTAACGCAGGCCTGCTGTAAACTGATTAGTAGATGGTTATCTGCTAATGCAAAGCGGAGCGTCACGGCACCGACAGGAGACTGTTCAGGATTACATGTGACCTACGTTAAGCTGCAGAGACACAATACTGCTCCACCTCCAGCTCCTCACTCGGTTCAAACCAGAAGAAAGGTGTATATTCATACAGAGCTATAAACAACGGACGCTGTGACAAATCAGCTTTAAAAAATCAGATGTAGATTGAGATCCTACGGCACTGAGAGGACACGAGGAAAAACCCTGAGAGGAACCAGACTGAGAGGGAACCGTCCTCATCGTGTGATTATTCTCAGGAGTGAAGACAGTCACTGTGTGTACAGGAAGTGCAGTGTGAGCTGGTGGTGAAGAAAAGGCTGGAGATGAGCAACATGACAGTCTTCATACTTACAGCATGATTCCTGATTATCTGAAGTAAATCTGGACAAAACTAATAATAATATAAACATTAAATATTAACAGCTCTTCTCCGACAATATGCTGTTTTATTTTATTTAATTTATTATTTCATTTCATTTTATTTTATTTCCAGTGGAACTTACAGTGTTCTATCATTATGAATAAATAAACAATATGCCTCTGGAGGTTTAAATGCACAATCTGGCATCCAAACTGAAATCTTAAAAGCTCATTTCTCTTTCATCGACTGCCTTTTATCTGTGTCCCAACAGGACCCCCTGTTTTTCATGGGACAAATTAGTGCTCAGGAAAGATGACAGACAAAAAAAAAGTGCAGTGGAGTTGTGGTCCCATGATGCAATGCTCCCAGTGACTACATCTGCTCCAGTCTTTCATCTTTGGCTATTGTTAGTCTGAAGCTGTCACGTTAGGAGGAGAATCTGTGCCTCCTTCCCACCCCTAAGTCCTCCTTTTCTTCCAGTTCCAGGAGTTGGCATGGTGGCGGAACCACACAAAGGAGAGAGCACTGGGAGCGAGGAGGGGAGCACCATTCACCGCAAAACAGTTTGGGAATTAAGGTCATTAATTTTCCACTTTCAAGGGCTGCCACACAGACTGAGATAAAGTCAGCATAAATATTCCACCAAAGTTTCTTCTGTTTCTCTCTCTCTCTCTCTCTCTCTCTCTCTCTTTCTTTTCCACCAGCAGCTCATTTATCTCCATGCTGTCAATTAGAGGCAAAAGCAAAGAACTAATTAGGAACTGTGCAATTTTAATTAGCTGTTTTGATAATTAAACTAATTGGTTCCCTTGTGTTCCTGCAATGTGCGGCGAACACTTTCTTGATATCTGGGCTGCAGATTTCCCAGTCGTTGGTTAATTAGTCACTTTTGCATTAAAAAAGAAGCCCTTCCTAATAGCCTTAATTTACAGTTGAAAAGAGAATCTGCCGTCAATAATTTGTGTAATTGGTAAGCGTTTGATTGTAATTCAGAGGCATGGCTGGACAGCTTGGCATGTCTAATTCCTAATGACTGGGATTAAAGTTGGATTAAATGTTTGGGATTCGTCCTTCACCCCTCCTCCTACACACCTACCTATCTTCTGTCTGGTCCCAGATGAATAAAGTGCACAGTAAAGGCTCACTACAGCTTAGGGCATTTCAGTAAGACTCTGAGAGAAAGCCATGTTGAAGTGAACTACACTGAGACGTCGACTCGCTCTGCCTACTTCCGTGGGTCACGAGTCAGAGTGACGCTGCTGCCACTTCACACCACTAGGAGGCGCTACTCGCTTCACACCGACGAACCAACAAAGGGATAAATAATGACTAGTGATGTTCTGGTGTCCAAAACTGGGTGAACTTTCCTCTGAATCCACCGAGAGAAAGCAGAGGGTAAAGTGTGAGTGTCACATCTACAGCTTTATACGTCAAAATGCACAGAAATAAACAAACAAACAAATAAATAAACAAGCCTACTGCAGTTGGTGGCCAGTGTTACATTGATGGTATAGAAATAAGAAGATATATAGTTTATATAGAAAATATAGTAGTAGATTTCAGTAAAAAATAATATTAAGTAAATAATCACCCTACAGTATTTCTGTGGATTTGATGTAGATGTTTTTTTTAAATGAAAGAATCATTAAAACATTGAAAAAACTCCAGCACAACATTAAGATTTAAGTGTTCTTCTCATTTAGTCTGATAGTTTGTGTTTGTTCAGATCAGATCTCAGAGCCACAGCAGCACTTTCACTGGAACACGTCACAGAAACAGGCTGAGGTTGATATTGGTTTATAATCAGCTTAAGCGTTATGAAATGTAGGAGCAGCTCGGGTTCGTCCTCCATCCTGCTGATTGTTTGCCTGAGGATGAATGAGAACACAACACGACTCTGAGATCTGATTAGACGAGGTTAATTACTGTGCCATGGGTTTTAACGCTAGCTGCATGTGAGTAAATAGACGAAGCTGCTTAACGTCCAATCAGAAATAAATTTTAATTAAGTCACAGACGTGTGGTCCTTTTCCCAGAGCCACAACTGTGCTGCATCACCGGGATGTAGGGATCAGCATCCACACACACAACACACACAACACACACAACATCAACACACAACCCTGAGCACTGGAGCTCTACAGCCCACACTGTGTGTGTTATTCTGGACTTTTTTCTCCTAACTTTAATTGTGTCCTTATTTTTAGTCAGCAGCTGTACATCCTGTTCACCTCAGAATCAGATATTAAAAAGAAAAAAGACTTGAAACTAATGATTTCAGAGCCAGTGGAACTTCTAACGTTCACACATCAGAAAATACGGATTTGACCCCAATTGAATCCTACACTGATATCTGGGCATGGTTAATAATCTCTCAAGGAGCCTGCCGTAGGTTTACTAAAGAGGCAAAAGGAGCAGAAATGTGATTACAAATAGCTAGCTAGAGTTAATTAGCATCAAGTCAAGCAACAGTTAACAAAAATAAATATAATAATAAATCTGTTCTTAGACACACCCACAACACCATTAACCCCGCCCACATTTCAGCCTCTCAGCATAAAACACAATCTTGTTTCCAAAACCTTTAAAGAACACAAGC
>NC_062519.1:43128812-43141312 GCF_022655615.1 Tachysurus fulvidraco | reverse complement strand
CTCTCTCTCTCTTAACCTCTCTCTCTCATCCTCTCTCTCCTTCTCCTCTACCTCGTCGTCTCTCTCTCATCTTCTCTTTCTCTCTCTCTACCCCATAAATCCTACCCCAACATCCCCCCTCTCTCTTTAGGGTTTTCACTTTTCTTGTTGAACCTGTGTGGGGAAAAAGAGGAACTAATTGTTTGACATTATTTTGGTTGAGATTATGTACTGAACTGTTACATACTGAGTTCACATCACATTTTAAGCTGTAAGCAGATTCCAAACTAAACCTAAAATGGGCTTCTCATGAATTACAGTTCTGACAAGTAACTGTGGAGATAAGATCAGGAATCCTGGCCACACGAGAACCCAAGAGAACCCACGCAGCTGAGGTCTTTCCCGTCATTGCCGTGTCAGGACACCGGCTTTATTGCTGTAAATCTGCTTCCTGTCTTCCCATCTTACAGTCGGTGTGTTCCTGAAACGATCAGCAGATGCCCTGCATGTTGTGCTTGTGTGGAACAATCGTCTACAGGCTCGATTACAGTAATGACGGAAGCTGCTGGTAAGATGTTAATTCCCAGAGACAACGACAAGAGATCTGCCTTAACTTCGCCTTGTCTCCACTGATGATAGACTGAATTTACAGGAATGCTGCTTTATACACAGGGAAAACTGTTCGCTCACAAAACCCTTATTACTGCTAACGACCAGAGCTTTCTGTTAAGAAGACGCAGTACTAAAGGCATCAGAAACACTAGAATACACGGTATTCCGAAGTGTCCGGAATACTGACAATAATGTGCTGAAATCTGTAGAGAATTGGGAAGTGTACGGAATACTGGTGTGAATTATTATTAACACTGAAGTGTATGCAATACTACAGGATGTGTAGGACACAGTAAAATGTATGGAATACTGAATACTGACTGGACGACTGCACTCGTGTTAAACAACAGCGTCACAGCCAACACAACACACTAGTATTACATATCACAGAAAGAGGAATCCTTTCACTGAACACTTTCCCATTTGTGCTGTGAAATGATCTGTATGGAATACTGAATATTCTCTGCAAGCATGTTCGGAATTCTCACACTACCTTCTGTCGTGATTTACTATTAGTCCAAATTCTCTTCAGTGACCTGTGAATTGTCCAGAAGAAAGACTTTAAAGAGACAAAGTGTTCATCACAGTCTGTATGACAGTCATTCAAATTCAATTTATTTGTATATTATAAAATACTAGATATTTATCCTTATCCCTATTGAACAAGGCGGCGAGGAAAAACTCCCTGAGAGGAACCTTGAGAGGAACCAGACTCAGAAGTGAACCTCATCCCCATCTGGGTGACACTCTACAGTAAATAGTGTAAATGTAAATAATGTCCTTTCTACAACAGTTTATAACAGTGTAACGAGAGCTCCTGAGGAACTAATGGGTCATCATAAACTCTGATCTCACCACAGACCTAACACTAATTCCTCCCTGTCAAAGTCTTCAAATGTTCACTGATAAAGACCAGAACATATACTGTAGCTGCCGGTCACATCACTGGTTCAAAGAAGGTATGACAGTCTCTGTGGGCTCCATACACAACAATCCCATGAGACTCTGGCTGACCATGCAGATAAATCCCTGGCAAGGTGACTACCGAGTGGCCGAGACTCCAACCAGTGGTAGAACATCAGGATTGATGGGGTATCTCCGTAAGAGCTAATTCCATAATATCCACTGACAGAGCAAAATAACAACATACAGTAATATACTGTACAGAATACGATTGTCCCACTTTAGCTAGATTTCAGTCACAGCCTCATATCTTCTGCTCAGGCTTTCAGGAATGGAGTCGTCCTCAACACTGAGACCGAAGTAGGGCTGGGCGATATGGCTGAAAACCGTATCACGATATCAGTGCTTCATATCGGTCCATATCGATAATTATGGATCTTTTTTATGACCCATTTAAAATAAGGACCAGGAGAAAAATATATTAGATTTAAACCTTTTTATTGTAAACTTAACCTTCCTCTGATCAGAATCCCCTCAGTTATTAAGACAGAAACGTCACCAACCAGGAAACCTCCAATAATTATAATGTAAACATGAGTCTAAAGTCACAATGAACACTTAACTATTATCTCTTAACATTTAAGGTGAGAAATGACAGAAAATGTAATAAATGCTTAATAAAGTGGAATAAAATAGTGTAACGTGTTAAATATAAACAGAGAAAGCTGAGAATTTAATGCAGGTTTAGTGTGAGGAAGTTCACTAGCTGTTCACCTTCTGGTGAATAAAGTGTGTAAAATATGTGCAGAGTTTTGTAAAGAGAAATAAACCTGAGGTAGACTGAGATACGTCTGTAATATAAAACACAGACCTGAGGTAGACTGAGATACGTCTGTAATATAAAACACAGACCTGAGGTAGACTGAGATACGTCTGTAATATAAAACACAGACCTGAGGTAGACTGAGATACGTCTGTAATATAAAACACACACCTGAGGTAGACTGAGATACGTCTGTAATATAAAACTGAGATACGTCTGTAATATAAAACACAGACCTGAGGTAGACTGAGATACGTCTGTAATATAAAACACAGACCTGAGGTAGACTGAGATACGTCTGTAATATAAAACACAGACCTGAGGTAGACTGAGATACGTCTGTAATATAAAACACAGACCTGAGGTAGACTGAGATACGTCTGTAATATAAAACACAGACCTGAGGTAGACTGAGATACGTCTGTAATATAAAACACAGACCTGAGGTAGACTGAGATACGTCTGTAATATAAAACACAGACCTGAGGTAGACTGAGATACGTCTGTAATATAAAACACAACCCTGAGGTAGACTGAGATACGTCTGTAATATAAAACACAGACCTGAGGTAGACTGAGATACGTCTGTAATATAAAACACAGACCTGAGGTAGACTGAGATACGTCTGTAATATAAAACACAGACCTGAGGTAGACTGAGATACGTCTGTAATATAAAACACAGACCTGAGGTAGACTGAGATACGTCTGTAATATAAAACACAGACCTGAGGTAGACTGAGATACGGCTGTAATATAAAACACAGACCTGAGGTAGACTGAGATACGTCTGTAATATAAAACACAGACCTGAGGTAGACTGAGATACGTCTGTAATATAAAACACAGACCTGAGGTAGACTGAGATACGTCTGTAATATAAAACACAGACCTGAGGTAGACTGAGATACGTCTGTAATATAAAACACAGACCTGAGGTAGACTGAGATACGTCTGTAATATAAAACACAGACCTGAGGTAGACTGAGATACGTCTGTAATATAAAACACAGACCTGAGGTAGACTGAGATACGTCTGTAATATAAAACACAGACCTGAGGTAGACTGAGATACGTCTGTAATATAAAACACAGACCTGAGGTAGACTGAGATACGGCGCAACCGAACGTGATACTGTTACATGATTGGCTGTTAGCGTGTCACTCCCTACGTTGCTAGGTTACAAGAAAGCGAGTGCCTTTGTTAACGCAACCAAACTTGCTTCACAACCTCTGTTTTATTCCGACGAAGAATAAAAAATATCGAACGTTTTATCGAACACATTTTTTATTGATATCGATCACGTGTCTATCGCGATACATATCGTTATCATTTTATCGCCCGGCCCTAGACTGAACATTCAATAGATAGGCGCTTCACTGCTCCACGTCACCACAGAGACAGAGAAGATCTCCATATTTAAATGTGTAAATTCACTTGTGGTTGGTATCTTTTATAATATTCACAAATTTAGGCGGCACAGAGTTTATATAAAGAGAAGTTTTCCAGACGTGAACCTGTGTGTCGCATCCCGAGTGAAGGAGCTTTAGTACCACACAGACCTCCTGAAGATCTCTCTCTCTCATTACCTGGTGTGTGTAAGAGCATGAACACACTGCTGATGTCAGAACCACACTTTGTCATACATGAAGAACCTTCAGCAGCAGATTTGTGCCACACGACTGCTTTAAATCCCAAACTCATTCACACTGCTCGACTCCGACTCTCAGCCCTTTGCAGTTCACTCGTTTTCTTTAAGACACTAATGTGGATTTTTTTTACTGCATATGCTGTTTATTAGAAATACAGAAGAATCGATTGTGTTTGTTATTCAGTAACGAGACCCAAGTGAATTTGTGTGTTAGATCTGAGGTGAATGATGAGGATAAACACACACTGTCATCATGTTGGCAACTTCATATGAGATTTTCAGATTATAGTTGGACCGGTGGAATTTTTAGAACCTTTTTACACATGAGATTGTTGCTGCTTCAAAGATTTCATTACATTATGTGTAGGAGAGGAACTGGAGGGGAACATAAGGGGAACTGGAGAAGAACTAGAAAGGAATTGAAGAGGAACGGGAAGAGAACGCTTCATATTTTTCTGAAACTACAAAGAAGCCATGATAATTGTGTTGGGATTCTGTCGGCCTTTCTGAAAATCTTTTTTTTTTCCCAAACGCAGCAAAAGATGCTGATTTGATTTTTTTTGATGACACCAAAACCTGGTGATCTACACTCGGGTCTGCAGAGGAATACACAGATCCGACAAATTTCAGTGTAAAAACAAACATTTGTGAGATATAAGATGTTTAAAGCCGGTGATGGATGGCTCTGCACAGCATGTATTAATGTCAGATTATTGTTTTTTTTGTGTCTGAGGGAGATGATGAAACTCTCTTACAGAGAAAAAAGCTTTCCTGCTGGAATATGAATCACAGCGCTGGCCACAAGATCTGCTGATTTTCTCTCACAACATGGAATGACCCTGGAAGGTCGGCAGCTTTGTATGTGTTAAATGGATTGGATTAAGTGGGAGCTGCCTCCATTGGTCCTGCACATCTCTCTCTCTCTCTCTCTCTCTCTCTTTTCCATATGTTTGTCAGAGACGGAGGTTCTAGTCCCGGAGACGAGGCTGTGTGTGGCGTGACAGGTTCACTCTCTCGTCTCTTTCTGTGTATCAGAAAAGGTTTCCTTTTGTGCGCTTGTTCTACAACATTCTGTCAGTTTTAGGGTTTTTGGAACAGAATAAATTCAGTAGTTTTTTATTTATTCTGGAAGACAGAAATATTTGTTTTTAGAAAGAGAGCAGATTAGCTACAAGAAAATGTGAACGAGAGAGAGAGAGAGAGAGAGAGAGAGAGAGAGAGAGAGAGAGAGAGAGAGAGAGGTGGCATGAAAAAGAATAAGAGCCGAGCATAGAAAGAGACAGAAAGAAAGGGAGCAGGTTTGTATGTAGGTTATAGTGAGTCAGTTTTAGCAAGAGAGGAAGTGGTGGAGGTGGAGATAAGGCAGAAGGAGGAGTTTGGTGAGGAGATGGTGGTGGAGGTGAGGCAGGAATGAGGTGAGGGAGGTGGAGGAGGTGGAGGTGAGGTGGTGGTGGTGGAGAGGCAGGAGGAGGGGTCGACCTTTGTGTATAATTAGTTCTCTTATTTAAAGCAAAGAATTTGAATAGAATAACTAATTAGCTGTCATAAAAGGCAAATTAAAGATTTTCATGCTGTTCCTCAGGGAACACAGAAGAGCCTGATTCTTCAGCTCACTCGTTCTCACACACACACACACACACACACACACACACACACACACACACACACACACACACACACACACACACTCTCCTCATTAAGACAGTGTTTAGTTGTGTAGACGGCTGACAGCACAGCTCTGTTGGTGAACCTGCAGCGCTCTGCACTAACAAGCCATGAAATGCAGGTAGAAAGCGAGTGCCCTCAGCCACATGCTACACTCAGCCCTTTTAGCTTCATTTATGCTGAACGCTGTATTTATAGCAGGGTGTCTGATCCTAACGTGCCGGCTTCGAGAGGCCCTTTTTTTTCCTGGGGGGTGGTGGTGGTGGTGTGTGTGTGGGGGGGGTGTCGGGGGAAAGCGTTCTGTCGGGATCTGGAGGAAAAGTAGAACTAATTGATGGTTCCTGTAAGCAGTGCTGGACCAATTAGCTTCTCCATTCCACTCATCTGATAAAGGAACAGGACACGTGGATAAATTTAACTAACAAGCTCTTTTCTATTCTCTCTCTCTCTCTCTCACTTTCCATTGTCGGGCATTCCTCTACATCTGTTCTCTTTCGTCTTTCTCTACTCATCTTTCTACTATCTGTAATATACTCTCTCTACTATCATGTGTTTGTCTATATCTCATCATCATATCTCTCTCTCTATATAGTCTTTTCGAATCATCTATATATCAGATCTCTATATCTCATCTATCTTCTCTCATCTCTCCCTATTCTAGCTCTCTCTATTTCTCTCTCTCTCTCTCTCTATCTCTCTCTGCTCTGCTGCTATATATCTCTCTCTCTATCTCTCTCTCTTCTCTCTTTATCGCTCTCTACTTTTCTCGCTCTCGCTCTCTCTCTTTCTCGCTCTCACTCTCTCCTCTCTCTGCTCTCTCTATCTCGATCTCTCTCGTCTATCTCTCTCTTCTCTCGCTCTCTCCTCTCTCTCTCTCTCTCTCTCTCTCTCTCTCTCTCTCTCTCTCTCGCCTACTCTCTCTCTCTCTCTCTCTCTCAGGAAGGTGATTAATTATATTCATTCTCAGCAATGCTGATGGTTTGATTGTGAATAATGGACCAAACCTGCAGCAGTTAAACTCCACCTGTTTTTCTGACCTCTAAAGTTTCCACAAGACTTTTTTCTTTACATCCCATTTCGTTGTAAACGTCTATATGTCTGTGTTATAACCAATAATGTCAAAACTATTCCATTAAAGTCTGATTAAGAGCTACAGGGGACTAATCAGTGTCTGTAGTGTGAGAGTTTACTGATGATCTGATGATTCAGTTCTCAGGATTTATTCCTCTCCAGTCACTTCCTGTCGTCTCTCGCGTTCTCTCAGCTATGAACAGTTTCCTCACCATCTTTATTCTTCTCTGAAGAGAATAAAACACAAAGGAGTGTAAACTCTTCTGTCCTGAAGACGTTTTTGTGTCAGACTAATTCTCTGCTGTGGTGTGAAAGTTCTCCCCATCTGTTTCAATGTTTTCAAATGGTATGACAGTTAAAATATTTTCTTCTTCAGAACAGTAAACATTGTGCATTTTGTTCAGTTCTTATAAACTACTGACAGAGAGAGAGAGAGGAGAGAGAGAGTCGACGTGAGAGAGAGAGAGGAGAGAGGAGAGAGGAGGAGAGAGAGGGAAGAGAGAGAGAGTTTATTGGAGTAAAAGTCAGGAGAAAAACACAAGTTACTCAAGTTACTTGGAGCTCTTTGCTCATCAATGCTCCAGGTTTTATAAATGCTGCCCCCTGGTGTCCGGAGGTCCACAGTTACAGTCTGGTTCAGTGTGTGTGCTGTTTGAGGTGAGTGGGATTTAAAAGCAGGGATGGAGAGTCCTGTGTGTTCTATTAGCCTGATCAATAGCTCAGTGTGTGTGAAAGTGTCTTAAGAGCAGCTGCATGTGCTTTCACTCGGCCTCGACCTGTTAGCGCTGGCTGAGGGGTGCCGGCGTTCCCAGCGCTCCCGGCATCGGCTTTTAGTCACCGTACAAATGTCAGGAAGCAGATAGACTATTAGCATTTAGCATTTTATTAAATGGACTTTATTTGTTCTGTAGCTAAAAGTGTGTGTGTGTGTGTGTGTGTGTGTGTGTGTGTGTGTGTGTGTGTGTGTGTGTGTGTGTGTGTGTGTGGTAAAGCACTTAGGCAGTGACGTTTCTCACTCAGGGCTCAATGCAACCTTCTTGCGGTCAACAGCACTTTAAAAGGTTAACATTAATCCCAAGAACAACCCGTGAGGAGCTTTTAGCACTGTGTGAACTTCCACAACCACATGATGTATTAAAGTACCACAAACTCAACTGAACACCTCACTGAACACCTCACTGAACACCTCACTGAAAACCTCACTGAACACACCAGTGAGCAGCACACTGAGCACCACAGTGAGCACCACAGTGAACACTACACTGAACACTACACTGAAAACCACAGTGAGCACCAGACTGAACACCACAGTGAGCACCAGACTGAACACCACAGTGAGCACCAGACTGAACACCACAGTGAGCACCACACTGAACACCACACTTAACACCACAGTGAGCACTACACTGAACACCACAGTGAGCACTACACTGAACACCACAGTGAGCACTACACTGAACACCACAGTGAGCACTACACTGAACACCACACTGAACACCACACTGAACACTGCACTGAACACCACAGTGAGCACTACACTGAACACCACACTGAACACTGCACTGAACACCACAGTGAGCACCACACTGAACACCACACTGAACACTGCACTGAACACCACACTGAACACCACAGTTAACACCACAGTTAACACCACAGTTAACACCACACTGAACACCACACTGAACACCACACTGAACACCACAGTGAGCACCACACTGAACACCGTGCACCACAAGTGTTTGTTGGATATCAGAGTTCCTATCTGTTATTTTCACACAGTCGCATATCGATGAGACAGACATGTGAACACAGTCACGAATCCTGACCCTAATCATGTAGTTTTCCCGAGCACTAAATCACAGCGTGTGTTCTTCTTATCACTCGTAGGAGTGCCGATGCTCTCCGTCCAGCCCAAAGGCAAACAGAAGGGCTGCGCTGGCTGCAACCGCAAGATTAAAGACCGCTACCTGCTCAAGGCGCTGGACAAATACTGGCACGAAGACTGCCTGAAGTGTGCGTGCTGCGACTGCCCGCCTGGGCGAGGTCGGCTCCACCCTCTACACCAAAGCCAATCTCATCCTCTGTCGCAGGGACTACCTGAGGTAAGAGACAACACTAACAGCAGAAAGGCCACGTTCCATCTGTGGCTCAGTGACTTTAACACACACTCAGTGACATTAACACACACCTAACACGTATGGCACGCTGAACACTCTGCGGCGCTGCTTCGTATCTGTGTCCCGCCTCGTCACCTTATCGCCTCGCCGCAGGCCAGTGCTCGGGTTTAAGTGTTTTCATTAGGAGAAAGTTTTAAATGTCAGTTTAGTGAACGACGAGCTGAAGGTTTAAATCTCATAATGTTTACTGGAGTGTAAGGATTAACACTGATGATCGAACATTAACACCATGAGCCTCCTTCACTGCCATTACTCATCAGGTGGCTTTACAACTCTTATTATTATTATTCTTATTATTCTTATTATTCTTATTCTTATTATTATTATTATTATTATTATTATTATTATTATTATTATTATTATTATTATTAAGACAGTGATCAGGTGTTCAGTTCTACAGAACACAGAAGAAGAACCTTTAGTAATCCAGTGAATTTATCAGGAACCTGTTTGTTCTGTGTGTAAAGTGTCAGAACAAATTCCAAATGAATGCTCAGTGTTTCCTTCTTAATTCCTGGAACCTCTCAGATCTTCAGCTCTTGAGATGTAAAGGCTTGGTTATGGTTAAAAGACTCTAAACAACTCTATTCTCCTGATAGCAAAACACTCTGAGTTCTTCACCGAATGAAGAGTTCGTTAATGGAATAACCAAAAGATGACTAATAAAAAATAAATAAACGCTCCTGTTATTTGTAGTTAAAACTTTTGATTACATTTTTGATGTCTCCTGAGATTTAATCATCTGAAGTAAATACTCTGATGTGGTGAAGGTTTATCATGAGACTCAGTGCAGCGAGAGAGAGAGAGAGAATAATTACTTGGGTAAGTCCACATCCTCTGGTGTCCTGTAACGTGACACTTACACAGCCGTGTAATCCGCACAGCACATGAGTGAAGGGTCAGGGTGGTGCTGGAGGTGTTCTTGACCTGTAAATAAGGACAGGAGAGAGAAGGGTGGTGCTGGAGGTGTTCTTGACCTGTAAATAAGGACAGGAGAGAGAAGGGTGGTGCTGGAGGTGTTCTTGACCTGTAAATAAGGACAGGAGAGAGAAAGACTGACAAAGCCAAGGAAACAAAACTAAAGACAGATGGGGCAGATAGGCTGGTTAGTTCAGACATAGTCATTTTGGGCCAGGCAGAGAGTCCATGGAGCTTGGGCGTAACCATATTGGCTGGACTACATGACACAGGAAATTCCAGAAATACAAAAACAGGCTCAAGATTCAGGACAACAGATTCAGAAGGATCGGGTTCGGCTAACTTGGTCGAAACAAAGAGCTTCAAAGACCCGGTCGACCCGATCGGTTCGGCTGGTTCCGTTGACCCGATCGGACGGGCTGGTGAAGCAGATGGTTTGGGAATGCTGGCCGCCTGAACCGACACCATCGGGGTGTCCGCCAGATATTTAGGACCGGCGTCCATCTCTACCCTGCTCACGGTCGGAGAGGACCGCCCAAGAGCAACGCTAAATTAACAAACTCTGTGAAAGACCCCATCTCTTGGCCAAAAGGCATCAAATGGCGTAAATTGTCCTCTAAGGCACTGGTCCCCAACCTTTTTTCGCCGCGGACCGGTCAATGTTTGATACTTTTACTGCGGCCGGCTGGGGGTGGGGGGTGGGGTTTTTTGGCTATACAATTCAATTAAAATGAATAATTTTACTTTAATTGTATTTAAACTTGCCTTTTTAACTCACTACAACGCTAAACCAATGAGAACCCTGAGCTTGTTTCTTTACAACGAGACGGTTCCATCTGGGGTAACAGGAGACAATGACACCCGAAGTGTGTCGCTTATGTCCAGTTTATTCCGTTGTTTTGTTTCGGTTGCCATCACTGCAGAAATCCCCGCTTCACACAGATAGCATGTCAGACATGACGATAGGGATGTAAGTGCTGTGGTGACAATCTCAGGGTATTCCGCCATGACTTTAATCCAGAACACCGGCAGAGTTTCTAACTTTCTAACGACGTCTGTTTCGTCTCATTTTTGCTAATTTGTGGGTTAAATTTGAGCAAACACAATATACACGTACACCAAGCACTGTTAAACATGACAAAGTACCGGTGAACAGAGAGAAGAGCGATACACACCTTCTCTCTCCACCAAAGCTACAACACCACTGCCGCTCGCAGCCGCTCAGCTCCAGACGTCACCTAAACCCGGCCCGATATCACGATATTTTGCGCATGCGCGGTATCGGTGCGGCTTTAGGTGACGTCTCTCAGCTCCCGGTTAACCTCTCGTCCATGGAAAGTCGCACAAACCCGAGAGAAATACACCACAGTAAATAAAATGGAAAAATTGAATGTTTCTTGGGCGGCCCGGTACCATTTGGTCCACGGACCGGTACCGGCCCTGGGGTTGGGGACCTCTGCTCTAATCCATGCCTAAACATGTACTTAAGTGCCTTTTCCCCAAAACCCACCTGGTTACACAGGTCCACAAACACATCAACATATTCCTCGATTGGGGAATCCGCTTAATGTAAACAAAACAGGATTTCTGCTGGATCCATGTCATTCTGTCACGGTGAGGCGAAGGCGAGTGAGGATCCAAATGCAGTTTTAAACGTTTAGGAACCAAGAACCAGGTAAACAGGCAGGCAAAACAAGGCAGAACACAGAGCTAACAGGAAACAGGAACATAGACAATGACTAGCAACAGGGAAGTGAACGAATAGTGTATATATATCAGACAGGAACCAATCACAAAGCAGAGACAATGAGTATCCATGGTAACAAACGAGTGGGCAGAGCAAACAACTAACAGCAGAGCAAGAAAGCAGACTGAAACAGGGCAAAACACAGACAGACTCATTACAGTATTTGTATCAGGTGTGTATTTGTACCAGGTGTGTATTTGTACCATGTGTGTATTTGTACCAAGTGTGTATTTGTACCAGGTGTGTATTTGTACCAAGTGTGTATTTGTACCAGGTGTGTATTTTGTACCAAGTGTGTATTTGTACCATGTGTGTATTTGTACCAGGTGTGTATTTGTACCGTGTGTGTATTTGTACCATGTGTGTATTTGTACCAGGTGTGTATTTGTACCAGGTGTGTATTTGTACCATGTGTGTATTTGTACCAGGTGTGTATTTGTACCAGGTGTGTATTTGTACCATGTGTGTATTTGTACCAGGTGTGTATTTGTACCAGGTGTGTATGGCACCACAACATAAATCCCTCACATATAAAACAGACTGAGGCTCTACACGTAATCTGGAGCTAAATAAATATATTATTGTCTTCACCCCCCGACAGCGGGCATGTGCCACGACAGCAATATTTCAGAATAGTTTTTACCACAACAACAAAAATAATAATATGCTTGATTCTTTTCCAAAAAGTATAAACACTGACATCCACATTCATCAGGATGAAGGAGGAGGAAGTAAAGACTGTGTTCTGTTCTTCTCTCTGACGCTCTGCTCCTTCGTCCTGCAGAGGAATCGGCTCCAAGAGATTAGAGCTTCAGTGTCACTAAAGATTCATAAAGAAACTAAACTGTTCCTGAAAACTAGAAAAAGATCAGCTTTTAGTTTGTGTGAAAGCAAGAGAGAGGAGAAAGAGAGAGAGAGAGGAGAAAGAGAGAGAGGAGAGAGAGAGAGAG
>NC_062519.1:43096312-43123812 GCF_022655615.1 Tachysurus fulvidraco | reverse complement strand
ACAATGTAAATGATGTGTAAAGTGCACACAGGGACGCCACCAAGACTAGCTATGACATCATAACTAAAAGTCTAGACCCAGAAGGTGACACAGACATGAGGACTTCCTGTTATGTAAAACATCCCACCGCTCCACAGTCTGCAAACCTGAGTGACTTGTGATGGTGGTAAGGAGACAACATCCAGACATCCCAGTTCACCAAACACTCTGTGACCATGAACCCTCCAGATCTGCTCCTTTACCTGGGAAAAGCTATTCATAAAAGTCTAAACTAAACAATGTGTATTTAGTCTGGACTTAAACACTGAGACTGTGTCTGAGACCCGAACACTAATTGGAAGGCTGTTCCATAACTCTGGGGCTCTGTAAGAAAAAGCTCTGCCCCCTGCTGGAGACTGTAGTACTTTAGGTACTATGAAATCGGATTATAAAAAAAAATAAAAGATCACTCAGGTTCTGTTGTGTGAGACCATTAAGTGCTTTATAGGTCAGTAATAGTATGTTATAATCAATGTGAAGCTTGACTGTAAGCCAATGCAGTGAGGATAAGATAGAGGTGATGTGTTCATATCTCCTGGTTCTAGTTAGGACTCTAGCTGCTGTGTTCTGGACTAACTGGAGCTTGTTTCTGCTCCTACTGAACATCCAGACAGTAAAGTATTACAGTAATCCAACCTAGAGGTAACAAATACATGACCTAGTGTTTCAGGTGGAAGCTAATACCATGTGGAAGCTAATACCATGTTTATGAATAATTGCACCAAGGGGCCATATACATAGGGAGAAAAGCAATGGGCCTAAAACAGAACCCTGTGGAACACCGAACATTACCTTAGTTTGTTTAGAGTCGTCACCATTTAGATCTACAAACTGATATCGATCTGTCACATAAGACCTGATCCAGGAGAGCTGTCGCTTAACACCAACAACATGTTAATGCCTATCAAGTAAAATAACATGGTCAATGGTATCAAAAGCTGCACTAAGATCCAGTAACACCAGTAAAGAGACACAACCCTGATCTGAGACCAGTAACAGGACATTTACCACTTTAACCAGCGCCGTCTCTGTGCTATGATGAGGACTAAATCCTGACTGATACATTACATGTACATCTATTAGGATGTTGGTCTATAGTTGGACAGCTGGGTTGAGTTGAGGTCAGGTTTTGTAATCAGAGCTTTGATATTCTTTTGAATTCTTTAGAATGACTTTCTTTGAATTCTTTTGGCTGCTGGCTTAAAAGAATTGATTATTTTAGAATGGGTTGGATAAGTACTGGTAAAATCTGTTCAAAGAAACATGTGTAAAAGATCCTGTATGCAGGTTTATACGGTCTAATGAAGAAATCAGTGTCTCTCAGTCTCAATGCCTCACAGTCTCTCATTCTTACAGTCCTGTAGTCTCACGGTCACAGTGATAGAGGAGCATAATTACAGCAGAAGCCTTGGTGTCTTTTCTTTTAGCCACCTGTCAGATCGTGTTTAAGAAAAGGAGACTGTAACGATATGATGCTATAAAGAACTGAAAGAACAGAATGAATTTAGCAGGCAAAGTGTGTTTATTTGGTAAAGATGAAGATGATGGAGAGAACACAAAGAGCCGCCTGCACTGGCTGTGGCTTGAGAACAATGCGCTCCCCTCACTCAACAAATGTGATGGTGCTTCCTGTTAAATGCTTTCTCCTCCATCTCTGAGAGACTTTGCTGAGGATTAGGAGTCCTTATCCATTTAATATATGCTGTGCGAGCGTCCTGACAAATATAGATTTGAATCGATGCGGTGGTGGAGCTGCTCGTTAAACTTAAATCAGCTTGGAAGTGGTGCATGCCTGCCTCACAGCTGCTATCATTAGCCAGTGGGCTGGAGATTATTGGAGAAATGTCTTTGTGTGTGTGTGTGTGTGTGTGTGTGTGTGTGTGTGTGTGTGTGTGTGTGTGTGTGTGTGTGTGTGTGTGTGTGTGTGTGTTTGTGATGCCCCAATTAAATCACTCAGATGGTGGAATACAAACACTGAGAACAGAAATGCCACAGGAAGCCGTTTTAATGGTGTTAAGTTTTCCTTTTTATCAAATATTTGGTGTCTTTCATCATTCATTTAGAAGTGGACAAATTTCTAACTTTATATTGTCTCTGGTGAGGTGGAAGTCACCTGAGTGAAAGGTGTATAGTGTGAGAAAGTGCTGTTACTGGTCTCAGATCAGGGTTGTGTCTCTTTACTGGTGTTACTGGATCTTAGTGCAGCTTTTGATACCATTGACCATGTTATTTTACTTGATAGGCATTAACATGTTGTTGGTGTTAAGCGACAGCTCTCCTGGATCAGGTCTTATGTGACAAAATGATATCAGTTTGTAGATCTAAATGGTGACCTCTAAACAAACTAAGGCAATGTTCGGTGTTCCACAGGGTTCTGTTTTAGGCCCATTGCTTTTTTCCCCCCCAATACAGTATATGCTACCCCATGGTGCAATTATTTGTATGGTATTAGTACATGCTATTAGCTTCCACTGTTACACCCAGCTGTATGTTTCAGCTCAGTCAGATGTGAGACACAGCCTAATAAGATTGAAGATTGTGTGAAGGACATCAGACAGTGGACACTTACTAACGTCCTCCTGCTTAACAGGGGATGCACTTATTTCCAGGCTTTTCAGAACAGCGTAACAGATATTGCATCATCGGGTAGGCGTGGCCTATATGATAATCTAACCCTAACTGTACTTTTTGGTTGTTTATTTGTTTTCGAATATAGCTTAACTGTAAATTAATAAAGCAAAATAGATATAAAATATAAAAGCTACCTGTATGACTGTTTTGTTTAGTCTAGAATTTTGTGAGTAGTTTTACTTAGGTAAAGGAGAAGATCTAGATGGTTGATGTGTTAGGCGATAGTGATGGGGGCAGAAGCCGAAGCACCAGCAAAACAGAGTTTAATGAAAAGGCAGGCAGAGCAAACACACTGTGCACAGAAAACAATAACGGACGCTGGAGTGGAGCGAATGCGGTGTTTATATAGGTGTGTGTAATGAGGAACAGGTGTGCGAGATCAGTACGCTGGCGATGAGCTCTGAGCGAGCGGGGCGTGCACGGGAGAAGAAGCAGGGTGCTCCCTAACTGCTGATGGGCATAGTGTGTTTGGTGAACTAGGATGTCTGGATGTTGTCTCCTTACCACCCTTGCTCAGGTTTTGCCTCACCTTCTGGCTCTAGACAATGTGGTTTCAGTCAGCTCTCTGGTCTGGTCTTTATCAGTGAACATTTGAAGACTTTGACAGGTAGGAATTAGTGTTGGGTCTGCGGTGAACTCAGAGTTATGATGACCCATTAGTTCCTCAGGAGCTCTCGGCTGCACTGTTATAAACTGTTGTAGAAAGGACATTATTTACATTTACACTATTTACTGTAGAGTGTCACCCAGATGGGGATGAGGTTCACTTCTGAGTCTGGTTCCTCTCAAGGTTCCTCTCAAGGTTTCTTCCTCTTATCATCTCAGGGAGTTTTTCCTTTCTTCCATTGCGTGGTCGACTGCAAAGGTGCGTGTGCTGCTGAAGTCTAAAGAAGTCTAAAGACTTAGCCTAAGAACAGCAAGGGCCAAAGTGTCTCGAGCCATCAAAGAAGAAAAGCACGCACAAACCCAGACCATCCACAGGACAGCGAAGACACCTGCTGCATGTGGCAGGGCATACGGGCGATCATGGACCAGCTTCACCTGCCTGTGATAGTGCTGCCTTCCTCCTCGATGCACTGAATGACTTCTACGCTCTGTTTGAGGAGCAGAACAACATAATGAAGGAACGCAAGGAAGACGTAAGGAACGCAAGGAAGACCATCCCTCCCCACAACCATCAGGTGCTTTGTTTATCCACGGCTGACATGAGGAGAACTCTATGCAGAGTTAACCCACGGAAAGCTGCTGGACCAGACAACATTCCTGGCAGGGTGCTCAGTAAATGCGCATAACAGCTAGCGGATTTCTTCACTGACATCTTAAATATTTCTTTGAGCAGCACTGTTGTTCCTACATGCCTCAAGACAACCAAAATTGTCCCCATGCCAAAGAAATCTGCAGTGTCCTGCCTCAATTACTATCGTCCCGACAAACTCGCATCCGTTGTAATGAAGCACTTTGAGAAGCTCGTCTTGAGGCACATCATAACCCAGTTACCACCCTCACTGGACCCCCTACAGCAGCCATGTCCAATCTTATCCACAAAGGGCCGGTGTGGGTGCAGGTTTTTATACCAGCCAAGCAGAAGCCACACCTAATTCCACCTGTTTAATAAGTTGTTCTTGGCTTATAGTAGCTTCTGTTTGTTTGGAATAAAAACCTGCACCCACACTGGCCCTTTGTGGATGAGATTGGACATGGCTGCCCTACAGTTTGCATACCGTTCAAATCGCTCCACAGACGATGCCATTGCCTTGGCCCTTCATTTAGCCCTCACCCACTTGGACAATAAAGACACTTATGTACGAATGCTGATCATAGACTTTAGTTCAGCATTCAACAAAATCATCCCTCAGCATCTGATTGGGAAGCTGAGCTGCTGGGACTGAACACCTCGATCTACAACTGCATCCTGGACGTCCTGACTGGGAGACCTGAGTGATTAAACTGCTGAATGTGAGATTCACCGGAGCTGTGAGTTAGAGGCTCAGATGAGGATGAGGATGATTAAGATTAAGACAAAGCAAATGGTGGAGCCGTGTGTGTGTGTGTGTGTGTGTGTGTGTGTGTGTGTGTGTGTGTGTGTGTGTGTGTGTGTGTTTTGAGGTAAATGACCTGCAGCTCGTCTCAGATAAGACCTCAATTAATCTGCTCTGAAATGCAGTTGTGTAAAAAAAAAGATAATTACTAAATTACCAGACTACATCGCTTTGATAGATTTTTTTTTGTCATGTCGTGTTACTGCTGTGTGAAAGGAGGAATAAATGAGATGGATTAAATTGTGGCCCCTTTTCAGATGGATTACAACTGCTTTTAAATAACGGCAAGAGCAATTTCATCAGGCTCGGCAATCCGAGAAGCCAATGACAGCCTCTGTGTGATTCAAATTGAACACTTTTCATTTTAATAAACCCCAACACACACACACACACACACACACACACACACACACACACACACACACACACACACACACACAAAACAGGAGTAAAGGCCTTTAAATTTTTTCAGAAAAATGTCTGAACATTTGGATACGTGATAGAATTCAAGAATTTCATGTTTTGTGGCTGATTTTTTGACTAAAGAAAAACTACAAGAATTGATTATTGATATATTTAGAGAGTTAGTTGATTAATTAGGAGTTAAATTGTGTTCTTTTTGATGGGTCAAACTGTCCCAAGCCATCAGAGAGGCAAAGTGTGCACATGTCCAGACAATACAGACGGAGAGACCCGGCGCATGTGGCAGGGCATACAGGTGATGTGTTGCGATGTGTTTGTGTGTGTGATGGGGATGTTTTGCAGGAGGAGATTGAAGTTTGAGAAGTTCATTCACTCATCTCCTACCGCTTATCCGAACTTCTCGGGTCACGGGGAGCCTGTGCCTATCTCAGGCGTCATCGGGCATCGAGGCAGGATACACCCTGGACGGAGTGCCAACCCATCACAGGGCACACACACTCTCATTCACTCACACACACACACACACACACACACTACGGACAATTTCCCAGAGATGGAAACCTACCAACCTACCATGCATGTCTTTGGACCGGGGGAGGAAACCGGAGTACCCGGAGGAAACCCCCGAGGCACGGGGAGAACATGTAAATTCCACACACACAAGGTGGAGGCGGGAATCGAACCCCGACCCTGGAGGTGTGAGGCGAACGTGATAACCACTAAGCCACCGTGCCCTTGAGAAGTTCAATTTAATTAAATTGAATTCAAGTTTATTTGTATACCACTTTTTACAATTGACATGGAGTTGTGTCAAAATTATCCAATAGGTCTGAAAGAAAATTTGAAAATTCTCTAAGAAAATCAGTGTAGGGCTCCTGGGGGTCTGTACACGGGCGCTAGAGCAAGAGACATCAAGGGAAGAAGTGAGGCTCTTGGACAAGGTGCTTTTACTTTGAAGCCTGTTGGCATGAGTGCGGTGTCACTGTGAGGCTCATTAAAGGTATCCATTACAGTAAATATTTAAATATAACAAACACACACACACACACACACACACACACACACACACACACACACACACACACACACAGTAAACCCCTCAGTGTTTTTAACAGCTGTTCTCAATGCAAAATGTCTCGTCAGTATTCTCTGTATTTTGTCTGGTCTATTATTCATGTCCTGCTGTTTTTTCTCTCAGTGTTTTATATAAAGAGCTTTTGCGTGTTTTGGTGCACAGGCCTTTCTAATGCACAGGCCTTTCTAGTGCACAGGCCTTTCTAATGCACAGGCCTTTCTAATGCACAGGCCTTTCTAATGCACAGGCCTTTCTAGTGCACAGGCCTTTCTAGTGCACAGGCCTTTCTAGTGCACAGGCATATTTACTGATTGTTACACCTTTTTTTTTCCTTTTCTTTATTTCTGCCGTTACACGGGATGCCATGCCAAGCCGCAGCTCTGAGATCATTGACGATGTATAAAACATGTGACTCACCTACAGAAAGGTGGGAGCTCTGTAGGCCAGTTATCTGCTTCAGGGACAGAAACGTGGCACCGACAGGATTTGGCATTTTTAAAATGAATCGAATCAATCCAATAGGAGGAGAAATCAAAGACATGAGAATTATCGGTGGTTTGGATCTGGAGCGCGCCGTGTGTTAAGACTCGACAATTTACTATCAACTCAGTCGAGTTATAAGTGTCGCTGTCATCACTCTCACATGAACGATGGAATAAAGGAAGGAAGGTGAAAGCTAATACAGAGCAGGTGTGTATTTATAGAGCTGATATAGAGCAATGATGTGTGATCTCTCTCTCTCTCTCTCTCTCTCTCTCTCTCTCTCTCTCTCTCTCTCTATGTGATTATAAATAAATTGTTTCCTTAGAGAACTTAACACAAATTCTGCTGTCAAGAAGAAGAATTCCGACTGAAAGATCAGCTGAGAGGTGAAACAGTGTTCACAGTAAAACTTCTCTCGTACCCTTCGAATGTTTTCACCCTTTACTCTGTACTGCAGTAACTATAGCAACAACAGCGTCACACAACCACTACCTTCTCCCACTGACATCAACAACACAACCCCAGACTCACACAACTCAACACAACACAACACAACACAACCTCAGACTCACACAACTCAACACAACACAACACAACACAACACAACCCCAGACTCACACAACACAACACAACCCCAGACTCACGCAACACAACACAACACAACCCCAGACTCACACAACACAACACAACACAACACAACACAACCCCAGACTCACACAACACAACACAACACAACACAACCCCAGACTCACACAACACAACACAACCCCAGACTCACACAACACAACACAACACAACACAACCCCAGACTCACACAACACAACACAACACAACACAACAATTCTTTCAGAAACACATTTTATAATTTAACTCGAGTTTCAGTAACCTGTGGAATAATCAGAGTGATTTTCTGTCTCAGCTGATCGTCACATCCAGTTAGTTCCAGTCAGAAAAATGTTGTAAATGTGAAGCACATGGTCAGACTAGACCATCAGTCACCTCACACACACACACACACACACACACACACATACACACACACACACACACACACACACACACACACACACACACACACACACACACACACAAACACACACACATTCACACACACACACACACACACACACACACACACACACACACACACACACATTCAAGCACACACACACACACTCACATACACACACACACACATTCACAGACGCACACATTCACACACACACATTCACACACCCTCACACACACACACACACATTCACACATACTGTATGTGTGTCACACCTATCACGTCACATACACACATTCACACACACATACACACACATTCACATTCACACATTCATTCACATACCCTCACACACACATACACACACATACACACACACACACACACACACACACACACACACATTCACACACACACACACACACACACACACACACACACACACACACACACACACACACACACACACACACACACATTCACACACACACACACACACACACACACACACACACCCTTACACACACACACACACACACACACACACACACACACACACACACACACACACACACCCTCACACACACACACACACACACACACACACACACACACACTTCTTGACTGTGTTAATCTGCTCAGTCCTTCAAGTTTCTCTCTCTGTTCTGTCTGAAGCTGTCAGTAGAACACGTGTTAAACTAACGAGTTCACGTGTCTCCATCTCCTAACGCAGCCCGAGGCGAGCAGTGAGACGACAGAGACAAACAGCGAGGTGGTTAAGACGAGCGCGACTGCAGCTCTGTGTGTTTGTGTGATTTGATGTCACTGATCATCTGCGCTGTGTTTATGTGGAGTGTGAGGAGCGAGAGGAGCGTTCAGGAGGCTGCTGGAAATCCTGATGTAATCTCTGTCTGTGGTTCAGTGACAGATAAAACAGAGCACAAGGGTGAGATGAGACCTGAGTGACGTTGGGGAAGTGTGTGGGGGGGTGGGGGGTGGGGGGTATCTTTATAGAAACTTTCTAATAAAAACTCTGAAGTGATTTATTTTTTTCAGCATGTCTTTTTTCTTTCTTCGATTTACAAAGCAGAAGGTTTGATGTGTGGTGAGTGTGAGAGGGAATCCAGGCCGGATCTCAGGATGTAGCTGCAGCAAACCTTCAGCAGATGAATATTTCAGGAGCGTTCTTTACGCTTTAACTTCACTAATGTTTTTTCTCTGTTTTGCAGTAAACTTCCAGTTGTTTACAGCCAGGGTCACTCTCGCATTTAAAGCGAGTGAAATAATGGATGTTGGCTGTAATATAACCTGCGCCTGCATTATTGATGCGCTCCTCAGTCGCAGCACCACTGAGAGGTTAAATGCAGTATTTCTGTTGTCATATAATATTTACCATCGACCCATCATTATTGATTCATTTTACTCTTTTATTTTCAATAAATAACAAAATATATAAACTTACACTCTAAATATTTAATGCTTCTATCAGGTCTTGAAGCAGAAGGAAAGAGGGATGTGAAGGGAGGAAGTGAAGGAGACCAACAGGTGAAGATGAACCTGGATCATTTACTGCATGGATGGAAGTGCAGGATCCAATCATGAGAGAGAGAGAGAGAGAGAGAGAGAGAGAGAGAGAGAGAGAGAGAGAGAGAGAGAGAGAGAGAGAGACGCCAGTGTGATCTCTCTGAGCTTGCCTCCATCAGCAGCTCTGTATCCCATCACAGGTCTGTCAGGCACTGAGCACTAACACACAGGACAGATTACACAGAAGGACAAACTGCTTCTCCTCTGCCATGAAGCCACGGAGGCATCACAGAGGTGAAAATGACAAATCCCCCAAAAGGTCATAGCCGGCGTCCGGTCCCGGAGATATGAGCTCACGGCCAATCTGACAATCTTAATTCAAACAGTGACATTCAGCTCCGCCCCGAACACACACACACACACACACACACACACACACACACACACACACACACACACACACACACACACACTCACACACTCACACACGGCTACATCTCTCCAGGTTGGAGCGGCAGGATGACCTTTAGTGCTTTGGGGAACTTCACAGAGTTTTAACACATGCTAATCAGCAGGGTTCTTTAAAAAGGGGCTTTACCACAAACTGCAAAAGTTCCATGATGATTTAGAGAGTTGGTTCATAAACATTCCACATTATCATGACTTTCAGAAATGAAGTAATGGAGCAGGTGAAGAGTTTAATCGTAAAATGCAATAATGTGATAGAGACAATAACAATAGCAAGTACGTCACTATTTTAATCCTCTTGTTTAATATTTGGGTTTTTTATATTTTAATAAAAGCTAAAGATGATGAATGACCAAAGAGCTATTTTAGTTACAATTAATTTTATATTTATACGTAAATATATTACGCTAATATAAATACTTTAATATAAATTTACACTATATATTAAAAGCAGTGTCTGGCAACCTGGCACTTGGTCCAGTCCACGGTTCAGTGGTCAGATTAATAGAGAAGATAGACATGAGCAGTGTGTCAGCGGCGTGATGGTGTGTGTGGTGCTGGTGTCAGGCTCACAATTTAAAGGTGTATATTTAAACACTTAGCTCACATCTACAGCATCATGTCTGTGCCTTAAAGACACAAAACCTAGAGAGTGTCACAGAACAACCTGCGGAAACAACAGCAACGACAAAAACAACCTGCAGAGACAGTGAATAAATACAGCAGCTTCTTTAGCACTTTATAATCTATAAAGTTCTGTTCAGGGTGGTAAAAAAGAGTTTGTCAGTGACACGGTAATAAAATGGGGACCCGAATGCGAGATAGCGTAAAAATAAACCAGGATTTATTAAATAAAAACACAAAACAAGGACAAAGACAAAACCAGACATGCCACGACTCGAACAACGACAACAGAAGACACAGGATTACTAAATACTAATCAGCACAATTAGACACATGAGGAACTGGACTGCAGAGGTGGAAACCAGACAGAAAAAAATTCTCCTCTACAGAGCAAAAAGTCAACAAAAAAAATCAATGGGGAAAAAACACGGGCCTGCAACACCCCCCGCGGACAAGAAAAGGGGTGGTGTCCTACACGGAAACCATAAGTGAAGCGACGCTCCCCATCGGACAGGTGCGGAGCGATGTCACCAAAAAAGTATAAACTATATAAAAAGAAACTATATAAAAAGTGAAAAATAATGTATAAACATAAATATACATAAATGCGTATGGTTTTTAATGATTGTCCTTAAAGTGTCCATGTGCGGTATGGTGTGTATAAAGTGTATAAAGTGGCACTGTGGAAATCCAGCGTTAAAGTGTCAGTGCAAAAAAGGTGAAGAAAAAGATCCAGATCCTGGGTGTCTCCTGGTTTAGACTTGGAATGGTCTGCAGGAAGAAGCTTCTCCTCGTTCTCTCTGTGTTTGCTGTCAGGGAGCAGAAATGTTTCCCTGAACACAACAAAGAAAAGTGTCCATTGTTGTGATGCTGAGATCCTTTACAATCTTCCTGGCTCTGGTCCTGCACCACGTGCTGTAGATGTCCTGCAGGTCAGGGAGCTCAGTGTGGATGGTACGTTCAGCTGATCGCACCACCCTCTGGAGGGCTCACCTGTCCTGCATGGTGCTGTTCCCCAACCAGGAAGTGATGCTACCCATCAGGACGCTCTCCATGGTGCAGGTGTAGAAAGTCTTTAGCACCTGAGAGGGTAGTCTGAAGTCCCTCAAGTGTCTCAGATGGTACAGACGCTGTGATGCGAAAACCCAGGTATCAGAAACTGTCCCCTTTCTCCACTGGGGTCCCGGTGATGTTTAGCGGTTGTTATGACCGCTCCTGCTTTGTGCTGAAGTCCAATATCAACTCTTTAGTCTTGCTGACGTTCAAGAGATGATTGTTCTCCTGGCACCATCTCTCCAGGTTTTTAGTCTCCTGTAGGCCGTCTCGTCCTTGTTGGAGATCAGGAACACCACGACAGTGTTGTCAGCAAACTTGATGATGGTGGTGGAGTTGGAGGTGACCACACAGTCATACGTGTACAGTGAGTACAGCAGGGGGCTCAGAACACGATTAGAACACTAATTGAAAGTCTGTTCCCTAACTGTGGGGCTCTGTGAGAAAAAGAATTAATTATCTTTAGAATGTGTTGTAAAGCTACTGGTAATATCTGTTTAAAGAAACACATGGGTCAGGGATCCAGTATGCAGGAGATCATTTTGAAGAAGAAATCAATGAAAATCAGTCAAAACGGTCTAAATACTGATCAATAACAGAAATATTAGCTATGGCATTATCTGTCAATCTGTTTGGTATTAAATTAATGGTCTGAATTTAATGCCTGAGCTTGTAAATTTTTCTATTCAAATAAGTCGTTACAGCTACAAATAGATGGTGTACGTTTTACACAGTGTTTTTATTCCTAGTTAATTTTGCTACAGTATTAAATAAAAATGTAGGATTATTTTCGTTATCTACAATAAGGCTGGAGAAATAAACTGATCTGGTAGCACTGAGAGGGTTTTTGTAGCTATGAAGCCATGCTACAAAATTCAATTTTTTTTAATTAGCCATGCTAATTGAAATACTGATAATTCAGTCAGGACCAATTTGTCAAATGAGGATGTATTAGATGATGCATACAGTTACACTGCACACGACAAACGCCCACCGATAAACCGGAAGTCATTCATTTCCTATGGAGAGTCGCGAGGTCGCCGCGTGAGGTGCCGACCGTCTGTGGATCCGTAGTTTTCGGATCCGTTTTGAGAGTTGGATCCGTTAAAAAATGTGAACTTGTGCGACTACACCGCATCCGATATGTCGACCGGATGTGATGTATTCCAATGTTGTCCACTCAGGTTCGTGTGCGCGAGGTGATAAGAATTATTAAAAAGTATTAACATAAACTTTAGTAATTTTTAAACTTTATCCAAAACAATCTTTTTGTTTTAAATACATTGTTATTGATAAAAAAGTAATACAGCCTGTCCATGAATACCTGTGTAATATTGTAAGTGATCTAGAAGGATGTTGTGATCTATAGTGTCGAATGCAGCACTAAGGTCAAGTAGAACTAATAGTGACATACAGTCTTGGTCCGAAGCTAAGAACAAGTCGTTTGTAACTTTAACAAGTGCAGTTTCTGTGCTATGATGGGGCCTGAAACCTGACTGAAACTCTTCAGAGATGTTGCTCTCCTGTAAGAAGGAGCTCAGGTGAACAAACACAACCTTTTCTAGTATTTTAGACATAAACGTTAGGTGTGAAATAGGTCTGTAATTTGATAGTTCATTAGGATCTAAATTAGGTTTCTTAATGAGGGGCTTAATGACTGTTAACTTGAAAGATTTAGGGACGTAACCTAAAGATAGCAAGGAGTTAATGATATTAAGAAGAGACTCACCAGCTTTATGTAACACTACTGTCAGTAATTTAGTGTGAATGAGGTCTAGTGAACATGTTGTTGGTGTAGCTGTAGTAATAAGTAATAACTCTTCCTGTCCTGTACTTGTAAAGCTCTGTAGTTGTGATTGAAGAGCTTTAGGTGAGACTGGGTCACGAGGTGCTCTCATATGTTGAACATCAACTATTTTGTTCTGGTTATTTTCTATGAGTTTGCTCAGGTGCTCAGCCCTAGCAGCTTTTAGAGCCTGTCTATAGCTGGACATACTGTCCTTATACGCAATTCTAAACACCTCTAATTTAGTTTTTCTCCACTTTCGCTCGAGGTTACAGGTTTCTCTCTTGAGGGTGTGAGTATGACTATTATACCATGGTGCAAGTGTTTTGTATCTAACTTTCTTTAATCTGACTGGGGCAACAGTGTCTAATGTGCTAGTGAATATAGCGTCTATGCTGTTAATCATTACATCTAGATGGTTTGTGTTGAAGGGTACATTAAGAAGTCCAGACAAATCAGGCAGGTTATTTGTGAATCTGTCTTTAGTGGTCGGAATGATAGTTCTACCGAGTCGATAACGTGGTGAGACACAGTTAGTCTGTTCTATAGGTAGTGTGTACATTATGAGGTAATGGTCTGTGATGTCATCACTTTGAGGTATGATATCTATATCAGTGACATTTACATTTACAGCATGTGACAGACGCCCTTATCCAGAGCGAAGTGCTTAAATCTCTAACATTGAATACATTAATGCTGCTCACTAGGTTACAGACTTAAGATACCATGAGTGACAACATGTTACAATGAAAACGTGTCAAAGGCTGTGTTGTGTTTTTGTTTGTTTGTTGTTTTAAGTGCAAAGATAGGGAAAGAAGTGCTAGCTGAAGTGTTTACTGAGTAAGTAGGTCTTCAGCCGCTGCTTGAAAATAGCCAGTGACTCAGCTGTCCGGACCTCTAGGGGACCTCGATGCCAGAACAGAGAAGAGTCTTGTACAGTAGTATACTTGTCTCTTACCCTGAGAGATGGTGGAACTAGTCGAGCAGTGTGAGGAGTGATGAGGGCTTTGACGTAAGAGGGAGATGGTCCATTTTTGGCTTTGTAGGCCAGCATCAGTATTTTGAATCTGATACATGCAACTACCAGAAGCCAGTGGAGGGGTCAAGGGGGGGGGGGGGGGTTGTTGTTGTATACTTTGGCAGGTTGAAAACAAGCAGCTGCATTTTGGATCATTTGCAGAGGATGAATTGCGTTCATAGGTAGACCTGCCAGCATTGAGATGTAGTAACATCTATTCTGTGTGATATTATTAAATCTAGCATATTATTAAGACGATTTATTGGTCTAGTGATGTTTCATTTAAGTCCAAATGGGTTTAGTAGGTCCATAAATGTCAGTCCTAAAGCATTGTTTGTATCATCAACGTGAACGTTAATGTCTCCTACAATTAACACTTTATCAAAACACTTTTATCACTTTAACCAATAGGTCTGAAAGAAAATCTGCAAATTCCATAAGAACGTCAGTGTAGGGCCCCGTGGGTCTGTACATGGTCCCTATAGCAAGAGACATCAGGGATTTTTTCGTGTGCATGTGTGAGAGTGCGACATTAAGCACAAGCACAAAATAATTTAATCTATACCATGTTCTCTGAGTAACAGTAAGGAAATCACTAAAGATAGTGACAACACCACCTCCACCACCAGTCTGACGAGGCTCATGCTTATAGATATATCCTGATGGTCTAGACTCATTTAGGCCAAGTTTCAGTGAGGCAGAGTGCAGTAAGGCTATTTTCTGAGATCTGACATTCATTTACAATAAGTGCTTTGGGTGACCTAATGTTCTCGGGGAACAGACACAGTTTCTATAGGGTGAGCTTTGTGTGCATTGGTATCAATGTGATGATGAGGGGAAGGACGGCTATTGAAATTTAGACTTAAATTGTAGTTTACCAGTCAGAAGGTGTGCAGCGCCCTGAAGATGTTGTCCGAGAGGATCTCCGCTCCAACTCTCCTGGTGTGCAGGCCATCAGCACAGAACAGCCTAGGACGCTCCCAGACAACATTCCAGTTATCAATAAAGAGTACATTCTGAGCGTGACACCATGACTATAACCATTCATTTAAAGCAAAAAGTCTACTGAACCTCTCGATTTCTCACTGGTACATGGGAAGCGGTCCAGACACGATGATCCTTGCCATCTCCACAAGGGTCTTGAAGACCCTCTTCAGGATCTTCGACTGTCTCAGGCTGTTGTCGTTTGTGCCGGTATGAAGAGCCACAGCTCCAGTGCTCTTGCTCAGGATCCCAGGTACCTGTGCAGAGACATCAAGAACACGAGCACCAGGTAAACAGTGAGTGTGAGCCTTACCTTCAGCCGCATTAGCACGGATGTGGCGGATGATGGAGTCTCCAATGATCACAGCGTCGTGTTCCGTCTCTTGAAGGGGGGAGAAGCGGAGGGGAGAGGTTCTCGACCTGGGCCCAGATTCCTCTGCTGCTGCACCCAGGTTCCGTGGTTCCCTGGTGCCGGAGTAAACAACATCTGGGCAGGCTGCTTCCTGGGTGCATTGGCCCTGAACATAAAAGTACACGGAGTAGAGGTGGAGGGAGTACTAATTTCACGCTGGGGATTTAACTGAGTCAGGTGAGCAACTGTCCGGGAAGCTACCAGCATGGCTTTCCACATTCACAGCTGGGCCTGCTTCACCTGTAGGTCACGGATCTGCTTCTCCACAGCCTCCAGCTCGAGTGTAGCACGAATGTGTCCTCACCTGCAATCAAAGGCAGACACACAAGCGACATGGTGTTATAGGGCAAGTACAACAGAGATAATTGGTGTGAGAAGGTGTAGAGAACTAGCGGTAACTGGGCTAACAGGTTCGTGATGCTAGTGATGCTAACCAGCTAGAAGCAGGGGCACGACACTCGCGTCAAACAATTCAAAAACCTAGCCTAGCATGGATCAGTATGATGAGGAGCTGTCTGAGGAGCAGTATGAGGAGCAGTATGATGAGGAGCAGTATGAGGAGCAGTATGATGAGGAGCAGTATGAGGAGCAGTATGATGAGGAGCAGTATGAGGAGCAGTATGATGAGGAGCAGTATGAGGAGCAGTATGATAAGGAGCAGTATGACGAGAAGTATGATAAGGAGCAATATGAGGAGCAGTATGAGGAGCAGTATGAGGAGCAGTATGAGGTGCAGTATGATAAGGAGCAGTATGATAAGGAGCAGTATGAGGTGCAGTATGATAAGGAGCAGTATGATAAGGAGCAGTATGAGGTGCAGTATGAGGTGCAGTATGATAAGGAGCAGTATGAGGAGCAGTATGATAAGGAGCAGTATGATAAGGAGCAGTATGAGGTGCAGTATGATAAGGAGCAGTATGAGGAGCAGTATGAGGTGCAGTATGATAAGGAGCAGTATGAGGAGCAGTATGAGGTGCAGTATGATAAGGAGCAGTATGAGGAGCAGTTTGAGGTGCAGTATGATAAGGAGCAGTATGAGGAGCAGTATGATAAGGAGCAGCATGGGGAGCAGTATGAGGTGCAGTATGATAAGGAGCAGTATGTGGTGCAGTATGAGGAGCAGTATAATAAGGAGCAGTATGAGGAGCAGTATAATAAGGAGCAGTATGAGGAGCAGTATGATAAGGAGCAGTATAATAAGGAGCAGTATGAGGAGCAGTATGAGGAGCAGTATGATAAGGAGCAGTATGAGGAGCAGTATGAGGTGCAGAATGAGGTGCAGTATGATAAGGAGCAGTATGAGGAGCAGTATGAGGTGCAGTATGAGGTGCAGTATGACGAGCAGTATGATAAGGAGCAGTATGAGGAGCAGTATGAGGTGCAGTATGAGGTGCAGTATGAGGTGCAGTATGATAAGGAGCAGTATGATAAGGAGCAGTATGAGGAGCAGTATAAGGAGCAATATGAGGAGCAGTTTGAGGAGCAGTATGAGGTGCAGTATGACGAGCAGTATGATAAGGAGCAGTATGAGGAGCAGTATGAGGTGCAGTATGAGGTGCAGTATGAGGTGCAGTATGATAAGGAGCAGTATGAGGAGCAGTATGATAAGGAGCAATATGAGGAGCAGTATGATAAGGAGCAGTATGAGGAGCAGTTTGAGGAGCAGTATGATAAGGAGCAGTATGAGGAGCAGTATGAGGTGCAGTATGATAAGGAGCAGTATGAGGAGCAGTTTGAGGAGCAGTATAATAAGGAGCAGTATGAGGAGCAGTATGAGGTGCAGTATGATAAGGAGCAGTATGAGGAGCAGTATGATAAGGAGCAGTATGACGAGCAGTATGAGGTGCAGTATGATAAGGAGCAGTATGAGGAGCAGTTTGAGGAGCAGTATAATAAGGAGCAGTATGAGGAGCAGTATGAGGAGCAGTATGAGGAGCAGTATGAGGAGCAGTATGATAAGGAGCAGTATGAGGAGCAGTATGAGGTGCAGTATGATAAGGAGCAGTATGAGGAGCAGTATGATAAGGAGCAGTATGAGGAGCAGTATGAGGAGCAGTATGAGGAGCAGTATGATAAGGAGCAGTATGACGACCAGTATGATAAGGAGAAATATGAGGAGCAGTATGAGGAGCAGTATGAGGAGCAGTATGAGGTGCAGTATGATTAGGAGCAGTATGAGGAGCAGTATGAGGTGCAGTATGATAAGGAGCTGTCTGAGGAGCAGTATGAGGAGCAGTATGATGAAGAGCAGTATGAGGAGCAGTATGATGAAGAGCAGTATGAGGTGCAGTATGATAAGGAGCAGTATGAGGTGCAGTATGAGGAGCAGTATGAGGAGCAGTATGAGGTGCAGTATGAGGTGCAGTATGATAAGGAGCAGTATGATAAGGAGCAGTATGACGAGAAGTATGATAAGGAGCAATATGAGGAGCAGTATGAGGAGCAGTATGAGGAGCAGTATGAGGTGCAGTATGATAAGGAGCAGTATGATAAGGAGCAGTATGAGGTGCAGTATGATAAGGAGCAGTATGATAAGGAGCAGTATGAGGTGCAGTATGAGGTGCAGTATGATAAGGAGCAGTATGAGGAGCAGTATGATAAGTAGCAGTATGATAAGGAGCAGTATGAGGTGCAGTATGATAAGGAGCAGTATGAGGAGCAGTATGAGGTGCAGTATGATAAGGAGCAGTATGAGGAGCAGTATGAGGTGCAGTATGATAAGGAGCAGTATGAGGAGCAGTTTGAGGTGCAGTATGATAAGGAGCAGTATGAGGAGCAGTATGATAAGGAGCAGCATGGGGAGCAGTATGAGGTGCAGTATGATAAGGAGCAGTATGTGGTGCAGTATGAGGAGCAGTATAATAAGGAGCAGTATGAGGAGCAGTATAATAAGGAGCAGTATGAGGAGCAGTATGATAAGGAGCAGTATAATAAGGAGGAGTATGAGGAGCAGTATGAGGAGCAGTATGATAAGGAGCAGTATGAGGAGCAGTATGATAAGGAGCAGTATGATAAGGAGCAGTATGAGGTGCAGTATGAGGTGCAGTATGATAAGGAGCAGTATGAGGAGCAGTATGAGGTGCAGTATGATAAGGAGCAGTATGAGGAGCAGTATGAGGTGCAGTATGATAAGGAGCAGTATGAGGTGCAGTATGAGGTGCAGTATGATAAGGAGCAGTATGAGGAGCAGTATGAGGTGCAGTATGATAAGGAGCAGTATGAGGAGCAGTATGAGGTGCAGTATGTTGAGGAGCAGTATGATAAGGAGCAGTATGAGGAGCAGTATGAGGTGCAGTATGATAAGGAGCAGTATGAGGAGCAGTTTGAGGAGCAATATGTTGAGGAGCAGTATGAGGAGCAGTATGAGGTGCAGTATGATAAGGAGCAGTATGAGGAGCAGCATGAGGTGCAGTATGATAAGGAGCAGTATGAGGAGCAGTATGATGAGGAGCAGTATGAGGAGCAGTATGATAAGGAGCAGTATGACGAGCAGTTTTAGGAGCAGTATGTTGAGGAGCAGTATGAGGAGCAGTATGAGGAGCAGTATGAGGTGCAGTATGAGGAGCAGTATGAGGTGCAGTATGATAAGGAGCAGTATGAGGAGCAGTATGAGGAGCAGTATGAGGAGCAGTATGATAAGGAGCAGTATGATAAGGAGCAGTATGAGGTGCAGTATGATAAGGAGCAGTATGAGGAGCAGTATGATAAGGAGCAGTATGAGGAGCAGTATGATAAGGAGCAGTATGAGGAGCAGTATGAGGTGCAGTATGATAAGGAGCAGTATGAGGAGCAGTATGAGGAGCAGTATGAGGTGCAGTATGATAAGGAGCAGTATGAGGAGCAGTATGAGGAGCAGTATGAGGTGCAGTATGATAAGGAGCAGTATGAGGTGCAGTATGATAAGGAGCAGTATGAGGAGCAGTATGAGGAGCAGTATGAGGAGCAGTATGAGGAGCAGTATGAGGTGCAGTATGATAAGGAGCAGTATGAGGTGCAGTATGAGGAGCAGTATGATGAGGAGCAGTTTGAGGAGCAGTATGAGGAGCAGTATGAGGAGCAGTATGAGGAGCAGTATGATAAGGAGCAGTATGAGGAGCAGTATGATGAGGAGCAGTATGAGGAGCAGTATGAGGAGCAGTTTGAGGAGCAGTATGATAAGGAGCAGTATGAGGAGCAGTATGATGAGGAGCAGTATGAGGAGCAGTATGAGGAGCAGTATGAGCTGCAGTATGAGGAGCAGTATGATAAGGAGCAGTTTGAGGAGCAGTATAAGGAGCAGTATGAGGAGCAGTATGAGGAGCAGATCACTGACTGTTTCTAATCTCAGCTCTAAACACTGACGTTTGTGAAATATTTACTCTGAATGAACATCAGTCAGTCTAACACTGGATTTGATGTTTTTAATTTTTTATTCTTTAATAAAACTATATTTTATTTATGTATCTATCATTAAGGCTTCAGTTGTGTAAAATCTCCAACACTTCTTGTTATAAACTTATGGGTTTTTTCATACCACTAAATTAACTAACATTTAGAGTTTAGTCCTAAAACCTGTTTCTGCAGAGAGAACCTCCTGATGACTTGAGTGTTTGAGCTGATCACAGTTCAGTTTCTATTTATTTGTATAGCGCTTTTAACTATTCCCATTGTCTCAAAGAAGCTTTACAGAAGTATGGACACAGAAGAGTGAGAGAAAAAAGTAATATATATATATATATAAGAAGAAAAAAGCATAAAAAATACAATGAATACATACAATTAAAGTTTGAAATGAATTTAAAAATAGTAATTTTAAATTTAAAATACTATATATCTCTCCCTGTCTCTCCAGCAAACTGGAGGTGATGACCACAGAGATGGAGATGTTCAGGAAGGAACAGTCAAGTCAAGAAGCTTTTATTGTCATTACATCCATATATATATATCTGACACAGAACACACAACACAGAGCTACATAGAACAACACAGAGCTACACAGAACAACACAGAGCTACATAGAACAAACAGAGCTACATAGAACAAACAGAGTGACATAGAACAAACACAGAGCTACACAGAACAACACAGAGCTACACAGAACAACACAGAGCTACATAGAACAAACAGAGCTACATAGAACAAACAGAGTGACATAGAACAAACACAGAGCTACATAGAACAACACAGAGCTACATAATACAAACACAGAGCTACATAGAACAAACACAGAGCTACATAGAACAACACAGAGCTACATAGAACAACACAGAGCTACATAATACAAACACAGAGCTACATAGAACAACACAGAGCTACACAGAACAACACAGAGCTACATAATACAAACACAGAGCTACATAGAACAAACACAGAGCTACATAGAACAACACAGAGCTACATAGAACAACACAGAGCTACATAATACAAACACAGAGCTACATAGAACAAACACAGAGCTACATAGAACAACACAGAGCTACATAATACAAACACAGAGCTACATAGAACAACACAGAGCTACATAATACAAACACAGAGCTACATAGAACAAACAGAGCGACATAGAACAAACACAGAGCTACATAGAACAAACAGAGCGACATAGAACAAACACAGAGCTACATAGAACAACACAGAGCTACATAATACAAACACAGAGCTACATAGAACAAACACAGAGCTACATAATACAAACACAGAGCTACATAGAACAACACAGAGCTACACAGAACAACACAGAGCTACATAATACAAACACAGAGCTACATAGAACAACACAGAGCTACACAGAACAAGACAGAGCTACATAATACAAACACAGAGCTACATAGAACAACACAGAGCTACACAGAACAACACAGAGCTACATAATACAAACACAGAGCTACACAGAACAACACAGAGCTACATAGAACAAACACAGAGCTACATAGAACAAACAGAGCGACATAGAACAAACACAGAGCTACATAGAACAAACAGAGCGACATAGAACAAACACAGAGCTACATAGAACAACACAGAGCTACATAATACAAACACAGAGCTACATAGAACAAACACAGAGCTACATAGAACAACACAGAGCTACATAATACAAACACAGAGCTACATAGAACAACACAGAGCTACATAATACAAACACAGAGCTACATAGAACAAACAGAGCGACATAGAACAAACACAGAGCTACATAGAACAACACAGAGCTACATAATACAAACACAGAGCTACATAGAACAAACACAGAACTACATAGAACAAACACAGAGCTACATAGAACAAACACAGAGCTACACAGAACAACACAGAGCTACATAATACAAACAGAGCTACACAGAACAAACACAGAGCTACATAATACAAACACAGAGCTACATAGAACAACACAGAGCTACATAATACAAACACAGAGCTACATAGAACAAACACAGAGCTACATAGAACAAACACAGAGCTACACAGAACAACACAGAGCTACATAATACAAACAGAGCTACACAGAACAAACACAGAGCTACATAATACAAACACAGTGCTACATAATACAAACACAGAGCTACATAGAACAACACAGAGCTACATAATACAAACACAGAGCTACATAATACAAACACAGAGCTACACAGAACAACACAGAGCTACATAATACAAACAGAGCTACACAGAACAAACACAGAGCTACATAGAACAACACAGAGCTACATAATACAAACAGAGCTACACAGAACAACACAGAGCTACATAATACAAACACAGAGCTACATAGAACAACACAGAGCTACATAATACAAACACAGAGCTACACAGAACAACACAGAGCTACATAATACAAACAGAGCTACACAGAACAAACACAGAGCTACATAATACAAACACAGAGCTACATAGAACAACACAGAGCTACACAGAACAACAGAGAGCTACATAATACAAATACAGAGCTACATAATACAAACACCGAGCTACATAGAACAACACAGAGCTACACAGAACAACACAGAGCTACATAATACAAACACAGAGCTACATAGAACAACACAGAGCTACACAGAACAAGACAGAGCTACATAATACAAACACAGAGCTACATAGAACAACACAGAGCTACACAGAACAACACAGAGCTACATAGAACAAACACAGAGCTACATAATACAAACACAGAGCTACATAGAACAACACAGAGCTACACAGAACAACACAGAGCTACATAATACAAACACAGAGCTACATAATACAAACACAGAGCTACATAGAACAACACAGAGCTACACAGAACAACACAGAGCTACATAATACAAACACAGAGCTACATAGAACAACACAGAGCTACACAGAACAACACAGAGCTACATAATACAAACACAGAGCTACATAATACAAACACAGAGCTACATAGAACAACACAGAGCTACACAGAACAACACAGAGCTACATAATACAAACACAGAGCTACATAGAACAACACAGAGCTACACAGAACAAGACAGAGCTACATAATACAAACACAGAGCTACATAGAACAACACAGAGCTACACAGAACAACACAGAGCTACATAATACAAACACAGAGCTACACAGAACAACACAGAGCTACATAGAACAAACACAGAGCTACATAATACAAACACAGAGCTACACAGAACAACACAGAGCTACACAGAACAACACAGAGCTACACAGAACAACACAGAGCTACATAATACAAACACAGAGCTACATAATACAAACACAGAGCTACACAGAACAACACAGAGCTACATAGGACAAACACAGAGCTACACGGAACAACACAGAGCTACATAATACAAACACAGAGCTACATAGAACAACACAGAGCTACACAGAACAAGACAGAGCTACATAATACAAACACAGAGCTACATAGAACAACACAGAGCTACACAGAACAACACAGAGCTACATAATACAAACACAGAGCTACATAGAACAACACAGAGCTACACAGAACAAGACAGAGCTACATAATACAAACACAGAGCTACATAGAACAACACAGAGCTACACAGAACAACACAGAGCTACATAGAACAAACACAGAGCTACATAATACAAACACAGAGCTACATAGAACAACACAGAGCTACACAGAACAACACAGAGCTACATAATACAAACACAGAGCTACATAATACAAACACAGAGCTACATAGAACAACACAGAGCTACACAGAACAACACAGAGCTACATAATACAAACACAGAGCTACATAGAACAACACAGAGCTACACAGAACAACACAGAGCTACATAATACAAACACAGAGCTACATAATACAAACACAGAGCTACATAGAACAACACAGAGCTACACAGAACAACACAGAGCTACATAATACAAACACAGAGCTACATAGAACAACACAGAGCTACACAGAACAAGACAGAGCTACATAATACAAACACAGAGCTACATAGAACAACACAGAGCTACACAGAACAACACAGAGCTACATAATACAAACACAGAGCTACACAGAACAACACAGAGCTACATAGAACAAACACAGAGCTACATAATACAAACACAGAGCTACACAGAACAACACAGAGCTACACAGAACAACACAGAGCTACACAGAACAACACAGAGCTACATAATACAAACACAGAGCTACATAATACAAACACAGAGCTACACAGAACAACACAGAGCTACATAGGACAAACACAGAGCTACACGGAACAACACAGAGCTACATAATACAAACACAGAGCTACATAATACAAACACAGAGCTACACAGAACAACACAGAGCTACATGATCTCTACAGACGATCCGTCGATGTTCAGGAGAGAGCGGTCGCTCGGTGCTCTCCTGCAGTCAACAACCATCTCTTTAGTTTTAGCAACATTCAGAGACAGGTTGTTGGCTCTACACCAGGCATAATGAACAATGACAGTAATCAGCTGATGAGGTTACAGTAAACTCACAAAATGTTCTGACGATCACAAACTCCTTCAGTATTCTGTAACTGTTAATTATCTGAATACTGAAACAAATCCTCATTGTAATGACCATCTAAATGTTTAACTGACTACTGCCAAAAGCTGTCAGTTAAATTATCAGATTAAAACAAATCACACTTGTGTTCGTGTTGAACGTCTCGCACTGAATCAATTATCTCTGCTGTTCTCATGAGCTCTGCTCTTTTATGAAGGTGGATTGTGTCTGTGGGGATTAGTGACCATTCAGCTACAAGAGCATTAGATCAGACACTGATGTTGGTGTTGAGGGTTCAGTCGGTGTTCAGTGGTGTTGAGTCAGAGTCAGGGCTCAGTGCAGGACACGGGAGTTCTTCACTCCAACCTTCACGTCCACACCATGTCTTTATGGAGCTGCTTTGTGTACAGGGACATTGTCATGATGGAGCAGAGTTTGTAAAGTTACACACAGAGACGTTCAGTACAGTCCTGTACAATTAAAACATCAGCAGTTGGAAACACTCCATCATAGACAGCACTTAGGTCTGAACCGTACTCTTGTTGCTTTATCATGTTCCTCACAGTGAGGGTAAAGAGTTCATACAAAGCAGCAGTTACCTGAGTGTGTTAACCTGTACGTCTTCTCTCCTTCTACTCTGTTCTGCAGTTTTCTAGCACTTAGCTTCAACATTTAAAAGTTGTGTACCATCAGTAGGGTCTGTGTGTGTGTGTGTGTGTGTGTGTGTGTGTGTGTGTGTGTGTGTGTGTGTGTGTGTGTGTGTGTGTGTGTGTGTGTCACACCACAACAGTTCTTTGTAATACAGTTGTGTGTTTGAGAAACTCTTCTGTGACAGCTGGCCTTCATCTGATCTAATGTAATAAATATACAGACATGACATTACACCATTTATTTGACATGTTAATAAAATACATCTTTAAATGTAGTTTATTGGTGTAATGAACTCAGAAGTCAGTCGTCTACATGACGATGGAGTGGTGACTTTAAAAGTTTCTGTGAGTGTTATGTGAAATAACGAGATGAAGAAAAATAAAAGAGTAAAATGATGCTGTGTGAGTGAGACGTGTTAAATAACTCGAACAGTCAGTACATCAGAGAGGGATTAGTGTGTGAACAGAGCTCGTTATAATGATCACATTAATCACTGCTTTCATTTAACACAAAGGTGTCTACACTCGTTATACAGCGGTCCGTGTGTCTCCTCCGACGTCCACTTTGTGAAATAAAACAAAATTCCTATTAAAGGATGATAATATTAGTGAATGAATAGTTCCATATTTATGTTTTTAATATTATTTACAACCGAAACTAGACTTCACACTGCTCCTCCAGATCACACAACAAACATGAGCTCAAGTTAAAGGTCAGAATCGAACACGAGACTGAGACCCGCCTCTATTTTAACCCTGCCCCGATTATAAACCCCGCCCCATGTGTGTAAGTCTCACCAAAAATCTGAATCACACTTAAATATGTAGTTACATCTCAGCTCAGTCAGTGTTCATTCTCTAGCTCAGTCCTCAGTCCATGGTCATGAAGATGATTAATTAAATTCCTCACGTGTTCAGTTCGAGTCACAAAGCAGTGGAAACAACCACACACTGATCGCCATGACGCTTCCGAGTGATGGTCAGTTAATATCCACGTCAGTCACACGATCCTGTCACTGGGGTTAAGTAGCCTGGACTCTCTGTGACCTTCCTTGCTCAGCTCCTTCTTTCTCCGAGCTGCTCAGCAGGAGGTTTAGACTTATCAGTTCCCCGCAGGTCAGCGCTGTTCTCCCAGCTCTTTAGCAAGGTCACTCCATAATGAGCTGCTACTACTTTATTTGCCACGCTGAAGCTCTGAGGGATTAATTGTCCTCGCTCCGTCTCGTCCGCCATCCGAGGCCCCTTTGTCAAAATGATCCATGGCTCATGTCCCTCAGGCCCAGGCTTTCATTATTAAGGTGCTCTCCAATCGATCAGAGCATTTTTAACATTGTGCCCTGTAACTTTTATCAATCCTTATTATCTAATGACCAATAGTGGCCTCTTAAAGGGAAGGTCCTATCTGCAGCAGTCACAAAGCTCTTGCATTTTTAATCGACCCTGATCTTTACATTAGCAGCTGAATATGCAGACAGCAACCTCACCATTCACCTCTGAGTCTGGAGAAAAGTAAATTAAACCCAAAACCAGAGCATCCTGAGGGTGTGACGTGACGTCGCTCCAGGAAATAAAATCACAAACGCTACATGAGTGTAAAGCCGTAACAAGCTGAGGAAAGCGGCACTTTTTTTTTTCAAAAGAAAGCGCCACATCACAGCGAGGCGCTCTGTCAGAAAATATTTCATGGGCAAATGGTGCACAAAGCAGTAATTTAAGGCCTGGATCTCTCTGGCTGTAACGCAACAAAAAGCGAGGCTGACAAACAGCTGGCAAGTGGGCAATTACACCTGACAGAAAGCACTCTGAATCTACATTAAGCAAAATTCATTTGACAGATATTCAATACCGCTCTATAACATAGCTAGATTATATGGTATGAGCACAGCTAAGTGCAGGAAAAGTATTTTTAATAATGCATCTTTAAACGGTACACGACTCCTTCTCTAAGAGGGATTTACTTTAGTCAGACCTCCAAGTGTGACACGGGTCTCATTTTATTTCCATATCTGACCAAAAAGTGACGCTACTAAAGAGTAACTCTACACATCTGTACAGTAGGTGGCGGTGTGCGAATAAACTCATGACAAACAGGGGCATCAACAAACAGGGGCATCAACAACAGGGGCACCAACAACAAGGGCATCAACAACAGGGACACCAACAACAGGGGCACCAACAACAGGGGCATCAACAACAGGGGCACCAACAACAGGGGCATCAACAACAGGGGCATCAACAACAGGAGCATCAACAAACAGGGGCACCAACAACAGGGGCACCGACAACAGGGGCATCGACAACAGGGGCATCAACAACAGGGGCATCGACAAACA
>NC_062519.1:43078812-43091312 GCF_022655615.1 Tachysurus fulvidraco | reverse complement strand
CCAAGGCTGCCTTGGGTACAGAGCCATATGCATCCTTAAGAACTGTGTAGCAATGATCCAGTGTATTTTTCTCCCTTGTGGGACATTTATATGCTGTCTGTATTTGGGGAGTTTGTGTTAGTTTTGCCCTGTTAAAGTCTCCAAGGATAATAAAAAGAGAATCGGTGGGATGTAAACTCCGGTCAGGATGAATGAGGAGAATTCCTGCGGTGAATAAAAGAGTTTATGAACAGTGATTCCAGGTTTGGGCTGCAGTATTTATTCAAGTATACAGTAATAAATTCTGTGCTTAAGAATAATTTCCTTTTCAGATGTATTCTTCAGAATGAATACAATAATAATAGGAAGAAGCAAAATAGATGATGTTTAAGGTCAGACACAGGACAGGACGACAGGTCTGAGAATGACAGACAGGACAGGACACGTGTGTACGTGTGTGTGTGTGTGTGTGTGTGTGTGTGTGTGTGTGTGTGTGTGTGTGTGTGTGTGTGTGTGTGTGTGTGTGTGTGTGTGTGTGTGTGTGTGTGTGTGCAAGTGAGAAATGTTCCACTGTCAGTATACAGAAGAACTTTCCTTGTTTATTTCATATAACTTTAACTTAGACAGATGTGAAGGTGAGAATTGACTTTAGTTTGTTTTGTCCTCAGTGTTCAGTCAAATCAGCATAAGGAATAGATATTAAAATTCACATCTTAATTACTTTGTTTGTTAATTGTAAGTTTCTTTCATTTGATTAATTAATTTACTGCTCACAGCTACATCTGAAATTCATTATAACCTTTTATGCTTTAGAATTTTTAATACTTTATTATTATTTAACTTTTATTTATTAAATAAAAGTTCTTATTTAGCTCCCAAACTTTGGAATAGTCTTCCTGATAGTGTTCGGGGCTCAGACACACTTTCCCAGTTTAAATGTAGATTAAAAACTCATCTCTTTAGTCAGGCGTACACATAATACATCCCATAATATCATGCACCAGTACATCAGACCAGCACATTTTTATGAACAGCAGATATGTTAATCCCTTTCCACTGCTTCTCTCTTTGTACCCATCCCGAGGCATCCAGACACTGTACCAGCTCCCATCGTCCTCTGTGTGACGAAGCCTTTGGACGTCCACTGAGCCGAGGCCGACTCTAAGAATCCTGAGACATCTCCAGTTAGACTCTGTGGTACTCAGGAGATCAGAAGTCCTTGAACCTCACACCAATACAACATTTAACTGACTGTATATTACAATCACACCCCCAGTGTCACCCATATGAGGATGGGTTCCCCCTTGAGTCCGGTTCCTCTCAAGGTTTCTTCCTTTACCAATTTAAGGCAGTTTTTCCTCGCCACTGCTGCCTGAGTCACCTCAGACTTGCTCATAGGGGAATAAATACATACACACTGTGAACTATATACAACTAATAATAATCTAGAATTTTTATTCTGTTAATTCTTATTTCTTTTATTATTCGTTATTTCCTTTATCATTAATTATGTTTACCTTCTGCTCTGTGTTTATGTTCTGTAAAGCTGCTTTGAGACGATGTCTGTTGTAAAAAGCGCTATACAAATAAACTTGAACTGAATTGAATTGAATTAAATAGATTTTTTTACATTTCTATTAGATAGTTATTTCTCCAGTTCTCTTCTATTAGCCTGTTTTTCCCCCATTTTCCTCACATCACGTCACGTCATGTCACGTCTGTGCTCACTGTGATTCACACCTTCATGAAAACTCCCGCTGTGTTGTGGAGGAAGTGGGTGTGGCTCTCTGTCACAAACACACAAAAACTTCAAAACTCTGAGCTGTGAATATATTTAACTCTCATCTGCACAGAGGTGTCAGTGTGAAGCAAGCAGACTCCTGAATCACACACACACACACACACACACACACACACACACACACACACACACACACACACACACACACACACACACAGAGTTCTGATCTTTAATGTCCCAGGATGCTGAAGATGGGAGGGGCACCACCAGAACCCAAGAACCTTAGAAGCTCTGATGAGCTGAGGAACATCTCTCCAAACAACAAAGGCATCTTAGCAGATGTTGTGAATCTCATAAAAGTCCGTCTGTCTCTCAGTCGCAACACAAACACTATATGAATTCATTAGAGCAGAGAGCAGGTAAGTAAATTAATAATGTATAGACGGATCTAATTAAAGCTGTTTATTTCTGTTATCATATGCCGCACTCCTCCTCCTCCTCCTCCTCCTCCTCCTCACTTGACAACATGAATCATTAAGTGGATGCTAAATTGGTCTCAGGAGCCGGCCTGTTGGAGAAGAGGGCAGACAACGGCTGTCTCCGCTCGCAGGCAGGTGCTCGGACGACGGCCTGTGATGCTCCGGCGTCATGCTGTGAGCCGAGCGGCCGCGGGAACATCGGCAGCCGAGCGCTTGACAGGACCGGCCGCGTGGCCTCGCCTGCGCTCTGATTAATGAGGGCGTTTGAAAGACAATTAGCCAGAGCAGATTCACCGTCAGCCTCCTTATCAATCAGAGAGTTGTAATTCAAACAGCAGCACCTTCTGTCGCCAAACACAGCATCAGCAGGAGGCCTTAACTTTCACACAAAAACTTTCAGCTGTCAGACTGCAGGAATCACAAGAGTTTGTCTACAACCTCAGAGTCCAAAAGAAGAAGTGATAAAAAATCTGTCCTGTTAAACTGACACCTTCATGAGAGGAACCTCATGAGGAACCTCGTGAACCTCAGCTCTGTGTGTAATAAAGCCCCGCTGCAGCTACTTAATAATTAAACACTGATATGAGATGATGAGTGTAGATCATACAGGAGGGTTTTATTATCAACATCAGCGTGTGGATCAGGAACTCGGACGTCTTCAGGAGAACGTTTTTAATGTTGAAGACGTTAAGCCTGATGATTGATCACCTTTGAAAGAAAACGGAGGAATAAAACAACACATTAAAACATAAAACAATGGTGACACACACTGTTCACTGAAGTGAATGTGCAGACTTTGTCCTAGGTGAGTTATCCCTCTGTCTGTTTTATAGATCTGTAATAAAGCCTGTTAACTCTACACCTGTCAAATCAGGTCAAGTCAAGAAGCTTTTATTGTCATTACACCATATCTAAGTGTTACAGTACACAGTGACATGAGACAACGTTTCCCCAGGATCAGTGTGTTACATAAAACACACACAGAGCTATAAGGACTTAGTAAGTTAGTCCTAGATACATAAAGTGTATCTGTGTAACCTGGTGTACACAGTGCAGGACAAGATAAACAAGACACACAAGACAGTGCAGGACAAGATAAACAAGACACACAAGACAGTGCAGGACAAGATAAACAAGACAGACAAGACAGTGCAGGACAAGATAAACAAGACACACAAGACAGTGCAGGACAAGATAAACAAGACACACAAGACAGTGCAGGACAAGATAAACAAGACAGACAAGACAGTGCAGGACAAGATAAACAAGACACACACAAAACAGTGCAGGACAAGATAAACAAGACACACAAGACAGTGCAGGACAAGATAAACAAGACAGACAAGACAGTGCAGGACAAGATAAACAAGACAGACAAGACAGTGCAGGACAAAAGAGAGTGTAGGACAAAAGACAGTGCAGGACAAAAGTAAGTGTAGAACAAGACAGACAAGACAGTGCAGGACAAAATAAACAAGACAGACAAGACAGTGCAGGAAAAAAGACAGTGTAGGACAAAAGACAGTGCAGGACAAAAGACAGTGCAGGACAAGATAAACAAGACAGTGCAGGACAAAAGACAGTGCAGGACAAAAGACAGTGCAGGACAAGATAAACAAGTTAGACAAGACAGTGCAGGACAAAAGAGAGTGTAGGACAAAAGACAGTGCAGGACAAAAGACAGTGTAGGACAAGACAGACAAGACAGTGCAGGACAAAAGACAGTGCAGGACAAGACAGACAAGACAGTGCAGGACTAAAGACAGTGCAGGACAAAAGACGTTACACAAAAGACAATACACAGAAACAGCAGCAGTGTAAATACTGTGTGTTCAACACTATTACTTGTGCAGAAACACTATAATGAACACATTAGTATTATAGCAGCAGTAACATGAGATAATGTAAAGTTTTGTGTAGAACAGAAATCAGGTTGATGGATGTATAATGGAAGGGTGTGTGACGGGTGTGTGACGAGTGTGTGACGGGTGTGTGACGGGTGTGTGACGGGTGTGTAACGGGTGTGTGACGGGTGTGTGACGGGTGTGTGACGGGTGTAGGACAAACACACTGACACCTTTCTCCATGTTTTTGATCTTTTTTGCGTATGTTAGAGTGATAACTGATAGCAGAGTTCTGCACGGCTGAATCACCTGAAGGTCATGGGCTCTGCACCCAGATACACGTCCTACATCATTCCACCTGTCAGTCATTCACACTCTGATGACCACAAGCACCAGAGAAAGGAAAAGCAGATGAGAAAAGATGTGAGTGGATCCGATGGTGTGGAGATGAAGCCTGTGAGATGGTGAGAAGAAACAAACACACGAGCTTGAACATACTGTACCTCTGGGTGGAGGATCATGTCAGAGTAACATCAGAACCTTCTCAACTCACTCACGTCTCTACAGGGTACACACACTCAACACACACACACACTCAACACACAACACACACACTCAACACACACAACACACACTCAACACACAACACACACACTCAACACACACACAACACACACTCAACACACACACACTCAACACACAACACACACACTCAACACACACTCAACACACACACACACTCAACACACAACACACACACTCAACACACACTCAACACACAACACACACAACACACACACTCAACACACAACACACACTCAACACACACACACACACACACACACTCAAAACACAACACACTCAACACACAACACACACTCAACACACACTCAACACACACTCCACATACACAACACACACTCAACACACACAGTACACACACCACCCACTCAACACCACACCACCACACACACACACTCACACACACCCACACACACACTCAACACACCACACACACCCTCACACACACTCACCACACACCACACCCACCCACACACACTCACCACACCCCCCACACTCACACACCACACTCACCACACACCACCCACACTCAACCACCCCACACACCCCTCAACACACCCACACACCACACACACCACCCCCACACCACCACTCACCACACCTCCCCACACACTCACCCACCCACACACCACACACACTCACCACACACCTCACACACTCAACACACACACCACTCACACACCCCACACCCACCCACCACTCAACACCACACCACTCACACACACACACACTCCACACACACTGATCACACACCACACACACACCTCACCCCACCCACTATCACCACATCACACACTCACACACACACACCCTCACCACACACTGATCACACACAGCACACACACAACACACACTGATCACACACAGCACACACTCCACACACTCAACACACACTGATCACACACAGCACACACTTAACACACAACACACACCCTCAACACACACTGATCACACACAGCACACACTCAACACACACTGATCACACACAGCACACACTCAACACACACTGATCACACACAGCACACACTTAACACACAACACACACTGATCACACACAGCACACACTCAACACACACTGATCACACACAACACACACACTCAACACACACTGATCACACACAACACACACTCAACACACACAGATCACACACAAAACACACTCAACACACACTGATCACACACAGCACACACTTAACACACAACACACACTGATCACACACAGCACACACTCAACACACACTGATCACACACAGCACACACTCAACACACAACAAACACACTGATCACACACAACACACACTCAACACACAACACACACACAGCACACACTCAACACACACTTATGAAACACAGAACACACTCAACACACAACAAACACACTGATCACACACAACACACACACACAGCACACACTCAACACTCACTGATCACACACAGTACACACTCAACATACAACACACACTCAACACACACAGTACACACTCAACATACAACACACACTCAACACACACAGTACACACTCAACATACAACACACACTCAACACACACACAGCAAACACTCAACACACACACAGCACACACACAGCACACACTCAACACACACACAGCACACACTCAACACACACACAGCACACACTCAACACACACTCAACACACACTCAGCACACACAACACACACTCAACACACACAGCACACACAACACACACTCCACACACACTGAACACGAACAACACACACTCAACACAAACCGAACACACAAACAACACACACTAAACACACACTCAACACACACTCAATACACACCGAACACACACTCAACACACACAACACACACTGAACACACACAACACACACTAAACACACACTGAACACACAACACACACTCAACACACACACAACACACAATTGAACACACACGGATTACGGAGGCCACCACAGTATCAATAACTGTCCTTAATAATATCCTATACACACCACAGGACCCCCTTAGTGTACAGAGCAGCAGTGTTATCCAGCCTGTCTGAACCTACTGTAGGATCCAACTCACTGTCCAAACCCTGTATAGTCACTGGTGTGTGGTGCAGTGTTCTAGAAATACTACTACTAATATTAATATTAATAATAATAATAATAATAATAATAATAATAATAATAATAATAATAATGGATTCATGAGATGAGCAGCAGTGAGGAGCACACTGTGTGTGTGTGTGTGTGTGTGTGTGTGTGTGTGTGTGTGTGTGTGTGTGTGTGTGTGTGTGTGTGTGTGTGTGTGTGTGTGCGTGCGTGCGTGCGTGCGTGCGTGCGTGCGTGCGCGCGCGCGCGTACGCGTGCGTGTTCAAATTTGTTCTTGGGTAGAAAATACAAAATGACTATTTTACTTTTTTAGTAAAAATTGCAAGGTGTAATTGTGTTTTTTTCTTTCTCAAACGTCTTTTCATAACTTTCCTGGAGTCTCATTACTGTGGATTACTCTCTCTCTCTCTCTCTCTCTCTCTCTCTCTCTCTCTCTCTCTCTCTCTCTCTCTCTCTCTCTCTCTCTCTCTCTCTCTCTCTCTCTCTCTCTCTCTCTCTCTCTCTCTCTCTGTCTCTCTCTTTCTCTTTCTCTCTCTCTCTCACACACACACACACACACACACACACACACACACACACACACAATCAAACACACACACAATCAAACACACACACACACACACACACACACACACACACACACACACACACACACACAGGGTACTGAATGACGAATTGCAGTAAGACGTGTTTTCCAGTCCACACTGAGGTCTGTAATGATATTCATTTTCAAACAGGAGAACGTTCTAATGGCCAATTAAGACGATCAAGCCTGCCAAGCTTCACGTGAAGAACAGAAACCTGCTGCTCACCATCACACACAGAACCCTGACTCTTTCTCTCGCCTCCTTTAGGGTTTTGTGTCTTACACATGTGTGTATAAGAGGTGGGCAGCGGGAAGGAAAAAAGCAAAGCAAAGAGGTTTTGTCCAAAAAAAAAAAAAGCTGAATATAATTGAACTTTCTGCATTATTTCTGGCTAATGTGCGCTGCCACTTGGTCTCATTAGTGGAACGATGTGCTCTCCAGTTCGGGAATGAACTCTTCGCCCAAGTAATTAAAGCACCTAAAGTTTCCAGTCCTTTGTTTAAAGAATTTGTCCTTGTGCTCTCCATGCTCCATCAGCTGCCTAATTAGCAGGCTCTTTGTGTGATTAAAAATTCTCACAGAGATTCCATTGGATATGTTCCTCTGTTAATGAGTGTTTGTGGACAGCTGGGAACCGGCGCTGGCTCCCTGCTCGCCGGACCTCCTGTGTGCCGGGCCAGACCTCTGTCATGGCCCGGGAGTGAGAGCTGTCATTTCTGTAATGGCCATGAAAATTGGTCAGAAACCAGGGTTGGGTTTTCCCACAGGAGGAGAAATGCCTTGAAATATAAATGAGGATGAATATTCATATCTCTGTCTCTCTCTCTGTCTCTTTCTCTGTCTTTCTCTCTGTCTCTCTTTTCCCCCTCACATCACCCTGATTCAATAAAATTGCTGAGTATAACTAAACATGTCTCGCCCCCTCAGAGCTCAGCACCAGCGTCGGCCCATTAGCACAACCCCTGGCTTCATTAGCAATTATCCTCAGGTTCTTTTTCTCCCAGAAGTTGGGGGTCACAGTTTTCCACTGAGAGACCCTTTCCCTTTTGTCCTGCTTCTCCTCACTTAGCCAGAGAGAAAGACAGCCTTGAGAGAAGCAGAGGTATTTAATGAAACCCACTCGGAAGTGAGTAAAAAGCCAGGGTCAGGCGCAAAATAAAGGATGGAGGACAGACAGAACGAGTGCAAATCCTGCGATGTGGAGAGGAAAGAAAAAGGCAGAGGGCATGAAAAGGAAGATCAGGCATTTCCCACAGAATCAGACTTTTAATCACAATCCAGAGCAGATGTGAATTTAGAAGCCACAAAATATAATTGCTAATAAAACTGAAATGATAAACCTGTTTATCCCACACAGTGCCTCTGATGTCTGCGTTGTTGTTGGTCAAAAGGAGCTGATTAACTCTCAATAACAACAGATTTAATACAAGTTACATATAGATTAACAAACATGTGACGGCTCCTGTGTGTGTGTGTGTGTGTGTGTGTGTGTGTGTGTGTGTGTGTGTGTGTGTGTGTGTGTGTGTGTGTGTGTGTGTGTGTTTATTGGCCAAGTGTGTTGACACACACAAGGAATTTGGTTCCAGCTGTTTGTGACTCTGGAAAATTGTCCGTAGTGTGTGATTGCGTGAGTGAATGAGAGTGTGTGCCCTGCTCAGTTGTAAGTCACTCTGGATAAGGGTGTCTGCTAAATGCCGTGTGTGTGTGTGTGTGTGTGTGTGTGTGTGTGTGTGTGTGTGTGTGTGTGTGTGTGTGTGTGTGTGTGTGTGTGTGTGTGTGTGTGTGTGTGTGTGTGTGTGGAACTTGAAGTTCTCCACATCTTCAGGACAGAGAAGTTTACACTTCTTCATGTTTCTCAGTAACATGTGGAACAACCTGGGCTTGTTATTATGTCTTATAAACCTGAAGAGAGAATAAAGAGTCTGGTGAGAGAACATTGAGAGAACAGAAGGGACAACAGGAAGTGACTCGGTTCACTGACCTGCTGTGATGATCTGAGCTATAATAACCTTCACTATAAACAGTGATAAATATCAGATCATTTCTGGGTCTAATTCAGAGAGAGAGAGCGATGACATCATCTCTCAGTGTCACTCGGTGATCAGACTTCTTCTCTGAAGCTCTACATAAAGCTCTGACTTCTCCGTCTCATCCTGCGGCGTCTCCTCACGCTGTCATTACATGTTTCATTAACGTTCCACTCGCAGTGTTTTATATTCTGTGGAATAAAACAAAAAGGTGCAGCAATGTGGGAACCATGTCATGTGGAATGAGGAAGGTGTAAATGTTCACTTCATTCCCTGCTTTATGGTCTTCATGAAGTTAAAGCTCAGGTGATGACGAGCGTCTCTGTTCCAGCCGAGGTGAACAGAGCGAAGGCCCGTGAGTCGAAGTCGGACTTGTTCTCAGTCATTTCATTTGGTTTAAGGAGCGTAAGAACGCGGCAGACATCGCAGCCGATTAAGCAGAGAGACGATGCTGAAAACAAGGGAAGGGGAAAGAGCGTTCACGCGCTTATTACTCTATTAGCATTCGTGCTACTACATTAAACTGAGCTGAAGAGAAAATCGCCGTGAGGACGTAAAAGAGGTCGTTTTATATGCATGAGCACTGTAGAACGTGGTCCTCTCCTTTCTCTCTCTCTCTCTCATCTCTCTCTCTCTCCTCTCTCTCTTTCGCTCTCTCTCTCTTCACATAGTTTCATGTGGAGTTGATAAGTTGATTACTGATAAAGTGTGATTAATTTCAATAAGCCAGCTAATTAAAAATGGAATTTTATCTAAATGCTTTTGCTTTGATAGTTAGACATAATTTGCAAGACGTAAGAGCTGAAAAGTTTGCACTCACTAGTTTTGCATATTTCTCTCTCTCTCTCTCTCTCTCTTTCTCTCTCTATTTGGTGTACGTCTCGTAGGCGTCTGGCGGCAGAATTTCTTCATTATTCTCCATTTGGTGCAGCGGTGCTGTACAGTTCAATTAGCCTCTGAGCTTTACATAGTGTGGTGCAGAGAGAGAGAGAGAGAGAGAGAGAGAGAGAGAGAGAGAGAGAGAGACCTACAGACAGACTGAGAGAGCGAGAGTAATAAAGAGAAAGAGAGAGAGACAGAAAGAGAGGGAGAGAGGGAGAGAGAGTAAGAAACAGAGAGAGAAGAGATGAGATATATACATATATTAATATATATATTATATAAAAATATATAAATAAATATATATATAATAATATATTATATATATATATATATTAGATATATATATATATATATATATATTTTTAGATTATATTATATATATTATATATATTACATGACATAAAATATATATATATTTTTCTCATTTCTCTCTCTTTCTCTCTCTCTCTTCCTCCGCTCGCTTCTCTCTCCTCTCTCTCCTCTCTCGCTCTCTCTCTCTCTCTCTCTCTCATCTCTCCCCTCGCTCTACTTCGCTCTCTCTCTCTTCTCTACCTCTCTTTTCCTTCTCTCTCTCTCTTCTCTCTCTCTCTCTCTCGCTCGCCTCTCTTCTTCTACTCTCTCTCTCCTTTCTCTCTTCTCGCCTCTTTCCTCTCTCTTTCTCTCTACTTCTCCTCCCTCTTCTCCCTCGTAGTGAGCTCTCTCTTCTATCCCTCTTCTCCCCTCTCTCGCTCTCTTCTCTCTCGCTCTCTCTTTCTCGCTCCGCTCTCTTCCTCTCTCTCTCTCTCTCTCTCTCTGCTCTCCCTCCCTCCTACTTCTCTCTCTCTCTTCCTCCATCTCCCTCTCTCTCTCCCTCCCTCCTTCCTTTTCTCTCTCTTCACCCCCCTCGCTCTCCTGCTCGTTCTCTCGCTCATCTCTGCGCACCTCTCTCTCTCTCTCTCTTTCTCTCCCTCTCTCGCCCGCTCGCGTCTCTCTTGCGTCTCTCCTATCGCTGCTCGCCCTCGCTCGCTCTCTCGCTCGCTCGCGCGCTCTTCGCTCTTCTCTCTCTCCTCTCGCTCTCTCCTCTCTCTCTCTCTCTCTCTCTCGCTCACGTCTACTCTCTCTCTCTCTCCTCTCTCTCGCTCTCTCGCTCTCTCCTCGCGCGCGCTCTTCGCTCGATAGCGCTGCTCTCGCTCGCGCTCTCTCTCTCGCGGACTAGCTGCGCTGCGCGTGCGCGCGCTATCTCGCGCGCTGCGTCGCTCGCGCGTGGCGCGCGTCGGCGCGCGTGATCTGCCGCGCGCGCTGCGCGCGCCCGCGCTGCGGCGCCGCTCGCGCGCGCGCGCGCTGCGCGCGCTCAGCGCCGCGCGCGCTCTGCGCGCGCGCGCGCGCGCGCGCGCGCGCGCAAGCGCGCCGAGCTCGCGCTGCTCTGCCGCGCGCGCGCGCTGCGCGCGTCGCGACTGCGCGCGCGCGCTCTCCTCTCTGCGCGCGCGCTGCGCGCTGCGCGCGCTCGCGCCAGCGCGCGCGCTCGCGCGCGACGCAGCGCGCTGCGCGCGCTGCGCGCGCGCGAGCTTCGTCTCGAGCGCGCTGCGCGCGACGCTCCCGCCGGCGCAGCACTAGCGGCTCGCAGCTCGCTCGCGCACCTTTTGCTGTCCTTCTACTTCCGCAAACGTAATAGTTTATTTTAGCCGTTAATACTAATGCAGCTCTTTGGGCCTGCAGGTGAATCAGTGATCGATGCAGATTCCAGATTATTTCAGTCTGTGTTCCTGAGAAGCTGTAAAAAAAAAGGTACTGAAGTGGACGCTGTATTTTTCATGAACAAGGTCACTTATCAGTGACCGCAGAAGTCACAGAAAGTTCTCTTCATCAGTGTAATAAGGCTTGAGAGCAGAAGCATAGTGTGGTCATTTCTCTGTAATACCCCCCTGGGCTTTTTATTACCACTTCATTTCCCCCTGTAATATTGGGACGTCTCTATAATTGTAAAAGTGTAATAGACTCTAATAGAATTTCATCTTGAACCCCGAATGGTTTCTGCCATCGCTGCTCAATTTGAGTAGAATAATGATTTTTAATGTCCACACACGGCTTCCTGTGACCTTATTCAATCTCAGGCCTGATCAGGAAATATATCGATTCAATTAGGACCCCATGACGAGCTGACGGGGGACGAGAGGAAAAAAGGTCAGCGTTCATTTCAAATGTAAATCTTAACAACGTCTTCTGGGTTTGCTGAAAAAAAGCTATTATCAAATGCCATTTGGAGACATTTCTTTTTACTTTCTTCTCTGTTTCTCTCTCTCTCTGTCTCTCTCTCTCTCTCTC
>NC_062519.1:43046424-43063924 GCF_022655615.1 Tachysurus fulvidraco | reverse complement strand
GAATGTATTTATAATCAATCTGCTCTCAGAAAAAAACAACAACTTGTGGATATGTTCAGAATCTTTGTCCTGGTAGAAGTGTGTTGTCTAGAGAAGTGTGTTGTCTAGAGAAGTGTGTTGTCTAGAGAAGTGTGTTGTCTAGAGAAGTGTGTTGTCTAGAGAAGTGTGTTGTCTAGAGAAGTGTGTTGTCTAGAGAAGTGTGTTAAACTGTCACTGGAATTTATTATGCTACAGTAATGTGATTGTTTTAAAGCCCTGAACTCATCTGACTCCTAAAAATACTTTTAAATACTCTGTGTTTTAAAAACTCTTTGTTACTGTTCAGTGTTACAGAATTACATCAATACAGAATTATAATGTTACAGAATTACAGTGTTACAGCGTCACAGCGTCACAGTGTTACAGTGTTACTGTGTTACAGCATCACAGTGTTACATCAATACAGAATTATAATGTTACAGCGTCACAGTGTTACAGCATCACAGTGTTACAGTGTTACATCAATACAGAATTATAATGTTACAGAATTACAGTGTTACAGCGTCACAGTGTTACAGTGTTACAGTGTTACAGCTTTACAGTGTTACAGTGTTACAGTGTTACAGCTTTACAGTGTTACAGTGTTACATCAATACAGAATTATAATGTTACAGAATTACAGTGTTACAGCGTCACAGCGTTACAGTGTTACAGTGTTACAGTGTTACAGCGTCACAGTGTTACAGTGTTACAGTGTTACAGCTTTACAGTGTTACAGCGTCACAGTGTTACAGTGTTACAGAATTAAATCAATACAGAATTATAATGTTACAGAATTAGTGTTACAGTGTTACAGTGTTACAGTATTACAGTGTTACAGCGTCACAGTGTTACAGTATTACAGTGTTACAGTGTTACAGCATCACAGTGTTACAGTGTTACAGCGTCACAGTGTTACAGTGTTACATCAATACAGAATTATAATGTTACAGAATTACAGTGATACAGCATCACAGTGTTACAGCGTCACAGTGATACAGCGTCACAGTGTTACAGTGTTAGTGTTACAGCGTCACAGTGATACAGCATCACAGTGATACAGCGTCACAGTGATACAGCGTCACAGTGATACAGCGTCACAGTGATACAGCGTCACAGTGTTACAGTGTTAGTGTTACAGCGTCACAGTGATACAGCATCACAGTGATACAGCGTCACAGTGATACAGCGTCACAGTGATACAGCATCACAGTGATACAGCGTCACAGTGTTACAGTGTTAGTGTTACAGCGTCACAGTGATAGTGTTACATCAATACAGAATTATAACGTTACAGAATTACAGTGTTACAGCGTCACAATGTTACAGAATTACAGTGTCACAGTGTTACAGTGTTAGTGTTACAGTGTCACAGTGTTACAGTGTTACATCAATACAGAATTATAACGTTAAAGTATTACAGTGTTAGTGTTACAGCGTCACAGTGTTACAGTGTTAGTGTTACAGCGTCACAGTGTTACAGTGTTAGTGTTACAGCGTGACAGTGATACAGCGTCACAGTGTTACAGCGTCACAGTGGTACAGTGTTAGTGTTACAGCATCATAGTGATACAGCGTCACAGTGTTACAGTGTTAGTGTTACAGCGTCACAGTGATAGTGTTACATCAATACAGAATTATAACGTTACAGAATTAGTGTTACAGCATCACAGTGTTACAGAATTACAGTGTTACAGCGTCACAGTGTTACAGAATTACAGCGTTACAGTGTTAGTGTTACAGCATCATAGTGTTACAGTGTTACATCAATACAGAATTATAACGTTACAGTGTTACAGTGTTACAGTGTTACTGTGTTACATCAACAGAGAATTATAACGTTACAGTATTACAGTGTTACAGCGTCACAGTGTTACAGCGTCACAGTGTTACAGTGTTACAGTGTCACAGTGTTACAGTGTTAGTGTAACAGCGTCACAGTGATACAGCGTCACAGTGATACAGCGTCACAGTGTTACAGCGTCACAGTGGTACAGTGTTAGTGTTACAGCATCACAGTGATACAGCGTCACAGTGTTACAGTGTTAGTGTTACAGCGTCACAGTGATAGTGTTACATCAATACAGAATTATAACGTTACAGAATTAGTGTTACAGCGTCACAGTGTTACAGAATTACAGTGTTACAGCGTCACAGTGTTACAGAATTACAGCGTCACAGTGTTACAGTGTTAGTGTTACAGTGTCATAGTGTTACAGTGTTACATCAATACAGAATTATAACGTTACAGTGTTACAGTGTTACAGTGTTACTGTGTTACATCAACAGAGAATTATAACATTACAGTATTACAGTGTTACAGCGTCACAGTGTTACAGTGTTAGTGTTACAGCGGCACAGTGTTACAGCGTCACAGTGTTACAGCATCACAGTGTTACAGAATTACAGTGTCACAGTGTTACAGTGTTACATCAATACAGAATTATAACGTTACAGTGTTACAGCGTTAGTGTTACAGTGTTACAGCATTACTGTGTAGAAACATATACAAAATTATAGCATCACAGCGGTACAGTGTTGCCGTATTACAGAATTACAGTATTACAGCATTACCGTGTTGAAACAATACAAAAGTACAGTGTTACAGATTTACAGTGTTACAGTGTTAGTGCTAGTATAAGCTTAACACTACACAACACAGCTACACACTACAGCTACACAACACTACACCATGTGAAAGGTGTATTAACACAGAGCACAGCCTGATGATTCTTCTGGTCTTCACACCAGACGAACCTCATCTCCCTTTTTAACACGCTGCTGTTGCTCATATTACTACTGAAATTTAACTTATAATTAAATTATAATTATAATGACATTATATTTACTTCAAGTGACTCAAAGGGATTAAAAATAAATCATGGGAATGTTCTGAACATTAAAACATCTTCATTTCTTTTGTTTTGGAAGAAAGTTTCAAAAAAAACAGCCTTCAGTGTTCACGAGTCTCTAATCTCCAAGCCAATTATCAGTCAAACTTTCCCTCTTTGATCACAGCTAATGACTCATTTCTGTGGATTTAATGTGATAAATCTTTCTCCAGAGCTTTAAGGAGATGTAAACATCAGCAGAGCTTCATCATCTTTAACGCTGAAAATGATCCAGAATCTTTTGCAGTAAAACAAATGTGAAATTTTTAACAGAATTCATTCCTTCCGTCTCCACACAATTTTCTCCAAAAATACAGAAAAATGACTAGAATTATAATCATTTAAATAATTATTGGCACCCTGGATTTGGAGAAATGTTTTGAAAAATAAAATGGTTTTATGGTTAATTGTACCACGTGATTTAACAATAGGTTTGGGGGGAAATACAATAAGATTTACGGTTTATTTATTTACAGTTTGCTTAGAATACATTTATTTGAATTAAAGGTTATATTTTGCTCATATTTACAGCATTAAATTCAGAGGTGGCAAAAGTACACACATCCTTTACTCAAGTAGAAGTACAGATACTCATTTTTTAAAAGACTCCAGTAAAAGTTGAAGTAGTGACTACACTCTTTTACTCAAGTTAAAGTGTATATATATATATATATATATATATATATATATATATATATATATATATATATATATATATATATAATTTTGGAGTGTGCTGATGGATATTTGTGTTCATCAGCTACAAGAGTGTTACAAAAGGCAGGCACTGATGTAGGGTTCACTCTCATTCACTCACACACTACAGACAATTTTCCAGAGATGCCAATCAACCTACCATGCATGTCTTTGGATCGGGGGAGGAAACCGGAGTACCCGGAGGAAACCCCCGAGGCACGGGGAGAACATGCAAACTCCACACACACAAGGTGGAGGCGGGAATTGAACCCCCAACCCTGGAGGTGTGAGGCGAACATGCTAACCGCTAAGCCACCGTGCCTCCTCACAGTTGTGTTAATCATTATAAAATATCATATAATAAATACCACATTATCCAGAGTGAGACAGAAGAGGACAGTTTCTGTTTTGAGTCTGGTTCCTCTCAAAGTTCCTCTCAAGGTTTTGTTCATTCTGCTGCCCCTGGATTGTTCATTAGAGAAATGAATCTACATCCAGGTTTCTGTAAAGCTGCTCTGTGACAGTGTGTCTTGTTAAAACTGCTGTATATGTCAAATTGAAGTAGAAAGAAAAATATACCAGTAGGCAATTGGGTTATTGGAGGTTCTTGCTTTCCCTCTATACAGTGTTTGATTTAAAGCTGGAGACTCAAAGCAGATCGCGAGTGTGTTAAGGAGCTCAGTGGCAGGTATCAGAGTGGATCTGTCGCTCTTCTGTCAGCAGGCGTGCTAGTGGAGGTGATGTGGGGTCTCTGGTTAAAAATGGCTCCCTGTGTAATTGAAACTGAAGCGAGTGATGGAGAAGGTCCCACGTGGTGACAAGTGAAGAGTGTGAGTCTGAGACCAGGAACCACTTCTGTAAGGCACGGGTGTGTTTACATCTTCAGGGGTTGTGAGAATTCGTGTGCAGATGTTTATCAGCTTTTCAAAACAGGATGGATTCTTGTCTTATCTTTCTTTGGATCCTGTCATCTGGAATGTGAGCAAAAGTATGGAGTAATGGAGGAATGGAATCTTCTGGTGGAGATACTGTAGTGCTGTGGTCCTCAGGTCCAGGTCTTTTCTATATTGACTTCAATTCAATTCTTTTCGATTCAATTTTATTTATAAAGCACACTTAAAATGCGCCTGAGCTGGCCCAAGTGCTGTACATAGAGATAGCAGAAAAGGAAAAAAGAAAGGACATAAATATAAAAGAACACGTACAAATTACCAACAATTAAAAGTGCAGGAAAAGAGGTGTGTTTTTTTTTTAATTCAGCAAACGTAGAAGCAGTTCTGACTGGTGATGTCAAGCTATTCCACAGCTTAGGGCCGCTACCGCGAGAGCTCGGTCTCCCCTGCGCTGCAGACGGCATCCTGGTACATGTAAAAGATGACCATTTTGGGATCTAAGTGATCTTGATGGATTTTACATAACAATCAAGTCAGATAAATATTTGGGATCTAGATTATTGAGAGCTTTGTAGACAAATAGCAGAATCTTGTATACGGTATCGGACAGGCAGCCGGTGCAAAGAACGTGAGATTGGTGTGATATGGTCTCGTTGCGGCTACCTGTGAGTAGACGGACTGCCGCATTTTGGACCATTTGAAGACGAGAGATGGAAGAGAGAAATAACCCGGAGTACAAAGGATCACAGTAGTCAAGTCGAGTTGAGATAAAAGCGTGGATAACTGTTTCAAAACTTCTCCTGCTTAAGTAAGTTTTGACTTTATCTAACCTGCGAATGTGGAAGAAGCCGGTACTAACTATGGTGTTGATTTGTTTGTCTAATTTAAGACTGTTATGTAGGTGAAATCCTAGATCTTTAACATCAGAAGTGAGATAAGGAGTAAGAGTACCAAGGTTAATAGAAACTTTATCTGGGTGCTCTTTTGGCCCAAATTTAATGATTTGGGTTTTGTCATCGTTAAGTATCATAAAATTATTTGTAAGCCATAATCTGAGTTTGTGCAGGCAAGCAGACTTGGACTTGGACTTGGACTTGTCTCTGTCTCAGCTGGATGTTTTGTTCAAATGTGGAAAATTTGGCATGAAGCAATTCTGTTTCTGTCTTTTATAAAGCAGATATCTCACTCATGCAAAGCCTGAAGCCACAGTCTGTCGGTCTTTGTTTCATTTGGATCTTGACTTGGCTTCGACCCTCTTAAGACTCGATCTCGGCTAGGCCTATTGATCCCCCTAGTGATCCCCCTAGTGATCCCCATAGTGATCGCCCTAGTGATTCCCCTAGTGATTCCCCTAGTGATCCTCCTAGTGATCGCCTTAGTGATCCCCCTGGTGATCCCCCTAGTGATCCCCATAGTGTTCGCCCTAGTGATCCCCCTGGTGATCCCCCTAGTGATCCCCATAGTGATCGCCCTAGTGATTCCCCTAGTGATCGCCCTAGTGATTCCCCTAGTGATTCCCCTAGTGATCCTCCTAGTGATCGCCCTAGTGATCCCCCTGGTGATCCCCCTAGTGATCCCCATAGTGTTCGCCCTAGTGATCCCCCTGGTGATCCCCCTAGTGATCCCCATAGTGATCGCCCTAGTGATTCCCCTAGTGATTCCCCTAGTGATCCCCCTAGTGATCCTCCTAGTGATCGCCCTAGTGATCCCCCAGTGATCCTCCTAGTGATCCCCCTAGTGATCCTCCTAGTGATCGCCCTAGTGATCCCCCTCGTGATCCCCTAGTGATCCCCCTACTGATCCCCCTCGTGATCCCCTCGTGATCCCCCTAGTGATCCCCATAGTGATCACCCTAGTGATTCCCCTAGTGATTCCCCTAGTGATTCCCCTAGTGATCCCCCTAGTGATCCTCCTAGTGATCGCCTTAGTGATCCCCCTAGTGATCCCCCTAGTGATCCCCATAGTGATCGCCCTAGTGATTCCCCTAGTGATTCCCCTAGTGATTCCCCTAGTGATCCTCCTAGTGATCACCCTAGTGATCCCCCAGTGATCCTCCTAGTGATCCCCCTAGTGATCCCCCTCGTGATCCCCCTAGTGATCCTCCTAGTGATCGCCCTAGTGATCCCCCTCGTGATCCCCTAGTGATCCCCCTAGTGATCCCCCTAGTGATTCCCTAGTGATCCCCCTCGTGATCCCCCTAGTGATCCTCCTAGTGATCACCCTAGTGATCCCCCAGTGATCCTCCTAGTGATCCCCCTAGTGATCCCCCTCGTGATCCCCCTAGTGATCCTCCTAGTGATCGCCCTAGTGATCCCCCTCGTGATCCCCTAGTGATCCCCCTAGTGATCCCCCTAGTGATTCCCTAGTGATCCCCTCGTGATCCCCCTAGTGATCCCCCTAGTGATCCCCCTCGACAGCTCTCAGATCTCTCATTGCTGAATCAGATTTAAAGCACTGCAGTCTACCTACAAAGCGCTCATCACACACCACACTGCACCCTCACCACCACCATCAGGCACATCACTCCTCCAGCACTGCTCCACCGCTCCACCATCTCACATGCAACACAGAAGACCTGCAATAAGACTTTTCTCTTGTCTGATGCCGAGGTGTTGGAATGAACCTCAGAGTCACTGACTGTCTTCATACAATAACTCTTTCTCGTACTATTTCAGATCTTCTCAACAGGGTTTATAGACAGATCTGACAGATGGTCTGTGAACTGCGAGCCAGAATCAGGATGTGTTTATTGAGACAGATTTAAAGCTCTTCTCTAAATTGCTCTGGTTAAGAACGTCTGCCAAATGCTGTAAATATAAATGGAAACATAAATGTAGTCCTAGTCTTGACCTCAGCACTACATGGGAGCATTGTGGTCTCCACCCAAGAGTCAGAAGATCTCAACTCTGAGGGTTTTTCACTGACACCCAGATTTCAGTGAAGCTGCTACAGTACGTGTCATTACTAAAATCACAATATAAATATCATTTAAGTGAATTTTAAATATGGACTGGACCAAAGACTTGGGACGCTAAACTAAATAAAACAAAAAGTTTATTAAATAGGACTAAATACGATATCAGGCAGGATCTCGGAGATGTTCTTCATCACTCCATCATGCTCAGGTTGGTCGGTGCAAAGCCAGCTTCAAATAAACACATTAAAGGTTTCATCTTGTTATTTATTTAATTTCTCCAGCACAGGATTTGTGACCTGACCTCAGGTCAAAGTTCTTATTTCTTACACACATCAGTTTTCTTCTGACTGATAAATGAAAGAACTTTATGAGGATTTTTTTTTTTACTAGATTTCCGTTCTCGATGATCATTTGAACTCAGTTCCATGTGGCAGGATTGTGGCACCATCGCCGTGTCCCAGAGTGTAGATGGGTGACAAGATCCTGAGTCACACTGCGTGAAATGATGGTCAGAGTATCGCTGTAGAAAAGGAAGAGGAAGATTCAAGGGCAGGAGTGCAGGAATGGACACAGCGGGAGGAGGAGGAGGAGGAGGAGGAGGAGGATGGTGTGTGGATGCTGTGTGGATGGTGTTCTGGCAGCAGGACCGGATGGTCAGCAGCCGCAAAATTGAAATACTTCTGGTGATTCAAGGTTGACCACATTTTTCATTCTATTTATTCTCTCTCTCTCCCTCTCTTTCTCTTTCTCTCTCTCCCTCTCTCACTCTCTCTGAATTATCAAAAGGTTTACTGTAAGGATCAAGCGCTCTCCTTCGGGGAGTTCAGCCGTGCATCTCAGTTTCATCCTCAGCGCTCAGAGTAACACGTCTGAGGGACGAAACACTTTAAGATGAAGTCTGGGGTGATGTCTGTGCTGCTTGCCAACACACTCGGTATCTTTAAGAGCCCCACTGATTAGTTTTATACCAAGTCAGTTTGCACAGACCAATAAATTAAATATGAATAAATTAAAAATGAAGTCTAGCAGAAAATTGCTTAGAAAACACCACCTCCCCTTTAAAGTGTGTAGTAATGCTGTTAATGTCTGCAGACATGGGAATAGATATCAGTGTAAATTAACACACCACCCAAGCGGAGTGGAGAACTTTCACTTATTAAAAGAAGGATTTACTCCATTAAGTGTGTTTGTTAATTAATTTGATATTCAAATGAGCTAATTGGTTTTAATTGCAAATATTTTAAGAGTAGTTTGTAGGGAGGAAAAGAGACTGATGAAGGTGTCGACAACGATTGATGAAGCTTGCTGTGAAAGTGCCATCTGTTTGAATATTTACTTCAGGCTGTATTTTTTAATAAAAACACGCACACACACACACACACACACACACACACACACACACACACACACACACACACACACACACACACACACATATCACTGTTTAAGTTTGGAGGAAGCAGTTGTGTTTTATAGTCTGAATTTTCCTTAAAGTTGATTATAAGTGTTTTAAAATGTAAACCAAATTAAATTAAATATTCACCAAATGTGTGGGGGGGGCACGGTGGCTTAGCGGTTAGCACGTTCGCCTCACAGGGTTGGGGGTTCGATTCCCGCCTCCACCTTGTGTGTGTGGAGTTTGCATGTTCTCCCCGTGCCTCGGGGGTTTCCTCCGGGTACTCCGGTTTCCTCCCCCGGTCCAAAGACATGCATGGTAGGTTGATTGGCATCTCTGGAAAATTGTCCGTAGTGTGTGTGTGTGTGTGTGTGTGTGTGTGTGTGTGTGTGTGTGTGTGTGTGTGTGTGTGTGTGTGTGAATGAGAGTGTGTGTGTGCCCTGTGATGGGTTGGCACTCCGTCCAGGGTGTATCCTGCCTCGATGCCCGATGACGCCTGAGATAGGCACAGGCTCCCCGTGACCCGAGAAGTTCGGATAAGCGGTAGAAGATGAATGAATGAATGAATCGATTCACCAAACGTTCTGTGAGCTGAAGGGGATCAGAGGGGCATCAGCTGAGCAACGTGTCACGTGGGAGTGAATTTATTTACACATTAGCTCATGACTGTAATGTCATGGGCCATGCGGTTAGGACACAGTAAGAGAGGAATGTGATGGGAGGAGGCTCTCTCTCACACACACACACACACACACACACACACACACACACACACACACACACACACATACACACACACACACACACACACACAAACACACACAGCTGCAGGTATCAGATCAGGTAATTAATTAAAGAAACCTCCATTAAGGTTATTGAGATGCAGGAACTGAAGCTGACGCTCTCTGCAGCTCATTCGTCTCTGATGGCATTATCGCTCTGTCCGATCGCCCGTGGAGTCGAACCGTGGGCCGTATCTCGAACTCTAGGACCTGAAAGAGCCACCGAGTTGTAATCCTGGCCTCTCCTCTCTCCCTCAGAGCCCATCTGTCAGCGCATACAGCTGGAGAAGAGAAGAAAGGAGAAGACCCTGTTCCAACTGGCCGCCTTTCTAATTTCCTCTGCCTCACAAACAAACGCCCTCTTTTTCATCCACCACACTCCTCTGACTCTGTGTGTGTGTGTGTGTGTGTGTGTGTGTGTGTGTGTGTGTGTGTGTGTGTGTGTGTGTGTGTGTGTGTGTGTGTGTGTGTGTGTGTGAGACACCAGGAAAAGCTTCTGGTCTTATGTTAAGCATGTTAGAGAAGGAACACAACAAGCAGTTCTTATACACATCGTTCTTTCTCTCCTGTACAGAACTTCAGGACCTTTTCTTCATCATCTTCAGTCTTTATGCCTTTAATGAATCAGAAGTCTGGCGTGAGAGAAGAGAAAATGAAGACCATCTGTGGAAATCCCGTCCTGTCCTCTGACAGTGTAAGGCATAGTGAGGCCCAAATAAACAGACCTTATGCCCATGGATCTGACTCTGATCAGGCGTCTCACGCTGAATGAACCTGTTCATCTGTTCCAGTTCTGCCTGAACATGGCGAGTGTTCACCAGCAACAAGAACTGCTGAGCTCTTAGATGAGGAGTTATTGAGATGATTCATCATGTTCAGGTGATACACACACACTCAGACATTGTAATTATTTAATGACGCAATCCATCAAACGGGCAGTTTAGAATCGTGTCTCATCGTGTCTCATCGTGTCTCATCGTGTCTCTGCTGTGTTCTGTGTCAGGTTCTCTGTACAGCGCCATCCTGTGGTTCTCCCACAATACACTCGCTGTCCACTTTACTTTATTAATCACTAATCTGTTACAAACCATTTCTCCCACAGAGATCTGGTCTCTGATACTTAATGGTTTCTATAGCAACAGCTCATTAACAGGGACGTGTTCAGTTCACACTCCACTGAAAATAAAAAGATTTTTATAAAATTCTCATCATTGAAGTAGATTATTTTAAGACATGAGCATGAAGTCACACTGATGTTCTACAACATTAACATTAAATAAAAGTACGAAGTTTCGTTATTGTAAAAATGTCAAAAATTATTCAAAAATTATATAATTTTCATTTGCAAATTTATTGTTGGTTCTTTTTGAGATGAAGGAGAGAAAGTAACGAAACACGATACTGCGGAGTGAAAACACCGAGAACAGCAACGACACAAACACATATAGATAAATTATATATATATATTATAGAGATACAGAATTTTAATCATTTGTGGACAAAGTGGACGAAGAACACACCAGCCCTCTGTTCAAACTCACTAACACACTGCATGTCACACACACTCACACACTCACACACACTCACACACTCACACACACTCACACACACTCACACACACTCACACACACTCACACACACTCACACACACTCACACACACTCACACACACTCACACACACTCACACACACTCACACACACTCACACACACTCACACACACTCACACACACTCTCACACACACTCACACACTCACACACTCACACACTCATACACTCATACACTCACACACTCACACACTCATACACTCATACACTCACACACTCATACACTCACACACTCACACACTCACACACTCATACACTCATACACTCATACACTCATACACTCACACACATCAAGAAGTCAAGAAGAAGTCAAGAAGCTTTTTATTGTCATTTCAACCATATATAGCTGTTGCAGTACACAGTGAAATGAGACAACGTTTCTCCAGGATCAAGGTGCTACATAAAACAAAGACAGGGCTAAGGACATGTAAGTAGTCTTAGCCACATAAAGTGCAACTGTGCAACCTGGTGCAAACAGTGCAGGACAAGACAAGCAAGACAGTGCAGGACAAAAGACAGTGCAGGACAAAAAACAGTGCAGACATTAAGTTACAAGACAATACAAAAAGTACAAAAAATGCAATACACAAAAGACAATACACAGTAACAGAAACAGCGCCGACCGACCGGTGTAAATACTGAATGTTCAAACAGTATTTTGTGCAGTAAAAGAATGAACAGCAGCAGGTTCTTAGCAGCAGGTCCTTTGGATTATATATGGAGTTGTGCAAAAAACAGCAGATGACTGAGATATTGTCCAATATGTGCAAAAACAGCAGAAAAGTGTGCAAAACAGTGTGTGTGTTTTGTGAGGGTCTGTGCAGTCCATACAGATGATATGTGTGTATGTTGTGCTCAGTATAGTACAGTTCGGTTATTGAGAAGTCTGATGGCTTGTGGGAAGAAACTGTTACGCAGTCTGGTCGTGAGGGCCCGAATGCTTCGGTACCTTTTTCCAGACGGCAGGAGGGTGAAGAGTGTGTGTGAGGGGTGTGTGGGGTCATCCACAATGCTGTTGCCTTTGCGGACGCAGCGTGTGGTGTAAGTGTCCATGATAGAGGGAAGAGAGACCCCAATGATCTTCTCCGCTGTCCTCACTATCCGCTGCAGGGTTTTGCGATCCGAGATCGTACAGTTCCCAAACCAGACAGTGATGCAGCTGCTCAGGATGCTCTCAATGGTCCCTCTGTAGAACATGGTCAGGGTTGGGGGAGGGAGATGTGCCTTTCTCAGCCTTCGGAGGAAGTAGAGACGCTGCTGGGCTTTCTTGGTGATGGCGCTGGTGTTGAGTGACCAGGTGAGGTTCTCCGCTAGATGAACACCCAGAAATTTGGTGCTCTTGACGATCTCTACAGAAGATCCGTCGATGTTCAGCGGAGAGTGGTCGCTCTGTGCTCTCCTGAAGTCCACAACCATCTCTTTAGTTTTGTCCACATTCAGAGAAAGGTTGTTGGCTCTACACCAGGCAGTTAGTTGTTGCACCTCCTCCCTGTATGCTGACTCGTCGTTCTTGTTGATGAGACCCACCACGGTCGTGTCATCGGCGAACTTAATAATATGATTCGATCTGTGCATTGCTGCACAGTCGTGAGTCAGCAGAGTGAACAGCAGTGGACTGAGCACGCAGCCTTGAGGAGCTCCAGTGTTCAGTGTGGTGGTGCTGGAGATGCTGTTCCCGATCCGGACTGACTGAGGTCTCCCAGTCAGGAAGTCCAGGATCCAGTTGCAGAGGGAGGTGTTTAGTCCCAGCAGGCTCAGCTTCCCAATCAGGTGCTGAGGGATGATTGTATTGAATGCTGAACTAAAGTCTATGAACAGCATTCGTACATAAGTGTCTTTATTGTCCCGGTGGGTGAGGGCTAAATGAAGGGCCGTGGCAATGGCATCGTCTGTGGAGCGGTTTGGACGATACGCGAACTGTAGGGGGTCAAGTGAGGGTGGTAGCTGGGTCTTGATGTGCCTCATGACGAGCTTCTCGAAGCACTTCATAACTATGGGTGTGAGTGCAACGGGACGATAGTCATTGAGGCAAGACACTGTAGACTTCTTTGGGACAGGAACGATGGTGGTAGTTTTGAGGCACGTAGGAACAACGGCGCTGCTCAGGGAAATGTTGAAGATGTCCGTAAAGACATCCGCTAGCTGTTCCGCACATTCTCTGAGCACCCTGCCAGGAATGTTGTCTGGTCCAGCAGCCTTCCGTGGGTTAACTCTGCATAGAGATCTCCTCACGTCGGCCGTGGATAGACAGAGTACCTGGTCGTCGGGACGAGGGATGGTCTTCCTTGGCGTAACGTTGTTCTGTACCTCGAACCGAGCGTAGAACTCGTTCAACGCGTCTGGGAGGGAGGCGTCGCTATCACAAGCAGGTGAAGCTGTCTTGTAGTTTGTGATCGCCTGTATGCCCTGCCACATGCGCCGGGTGTCTCCGCTGTCCTGGAAGTGGCTGTGGATTGTCTGGGCATGTGCACGCTTTGCCTCTCTGATGGCTCGGGACAGTTTGGCCCTTGCTGTTCTTAGGGCCACCCTGTCCCCTGTTCTGAAGGCTAGGTCCCTAGACCTCAGCAGAGCACGCACATTAGCATTCATCCACGGCTTCTGGTTGGGGCGTGTAGTGATGGTCTTGGAAACGGTCACGTCATCAATGCACTTGCCGATGTAACTGGTCACTGCTGACGTGTACTCCTCCAAGTTGACGGAGTCGCCGTTGGTTGCAGCCTCCCTGAAGATATTCCAGTCAGTGCACTCAAAGCAGTCCTGAAGAGCAGAAGTGGCTCCTGCTGGCCAGGTTTTCACCTGCTTCAGAACCGGTTTTGAGCGTCTGACGAGTGGTCTGTATGCAGGAATTAGCATAACAGTGATGTGGTCTGAGTAGCCGAGGTGGGGGCGGGGCTCCGCACGGTACGCACCGGGAATGTTTGTGTAAACAAGATCCAGCGTGTTTTCACCTCTCGTAGCAAAGTCCACATGCTGATGGAATTTAGGGAGCACTGACTTAAGATTTGCATGGTTGAAATCTCCGGCGATGATAAAAAGTCCGTCGGGGTGAACATTCTGTAGGTCGCTAATAGCTCCGTATAGCTCACTTAGCGCCTCTTTAGCATTAGCGCTAGGAGGAATGTAAACTCCGACAATGTAAACAGTAGTAAATTCCCGTGGTAAATAAAATGGTCTGCATCTAACAGTCACAAACTCTACTGACGATGAGCAGTAAGTAGAAACAAGCACAGAGTTCTTGCACCATTCCGTGTTGATATAAACACACACACCACCACCGCGAGTCTTACCGCAAAGAGCTGCATTTCTGTCGGCTCTAAATGAAGTTAGCCCGTCCAGCTGAATGGCGGCGTCCGGAACTCTGTCGCTGAGCCACGTCTCCGTGAAAACAAACACACAGCAGTTTCTAACCTCTCTCCGTGTAGAGCGTTCGAGTCGGATGTAGTCCAGTTTATTGTCCAGGGAGCAAACGTTGGATAGTAGAATGGATGGGAGAGCCGGCCGGCTAGGGTTTGTTTTTAGCCTAGCACGGACGCCCGCTCGCTTACCGCGCTTCCGCTTCCTCGCGAACCGCTTTCGGCGTCCCCTCCCCTGGTCTCTGGTATCAGGCGACACCGGGGACTGGAGGCCTGGTCTCCGCAGCAAGCCGAGGTCACGAAGCCTAACCAGTACATCATCGTGCAGGTTGGTTGTTACACGATTTCTGTACTTTATTAGGTCCTGGTGTTTGTATACATGTTTGTATACATGAACACCGCTGTCTCTGGCATCCATGTAGAAGCAATGGTCGGGCTCAGAACCGTAAATAAAGACTTAAAAACGTAATTAGCACCGTATTGAATCCGGAGAGGCCGCTGCGTGCTACTGCCGCGCCGCCATCTTGGATCAGTATCACATACAGATACACTCACACACTCATACACACATACAGATACACTCACACACACTCACACTCTCACACACACACACACACACACACACACTCACACACACACACACACACTCTCACACACTCACTCACACACACTCACACACACACTCACACACACACTCTCACACACACTCACACACTCTCACACACTCACACACACTCATTCACACACATACAGATACACTCACACTCACTCACACTCACTCACACACATACACACAGATACACACACACACACTCACACACTCACTCTCACACACACATACACACACACACACTCACACACACACACATACAGATACACTCACACTCACTCACACTCTCACACACAGATACACACACAGATACACACACACACACACGCAAAGATACACACACACACATACACACATACACACACATACACACATACACATACACACACAAAGATACACACAAATACATACACACACATACACACAAATACATACACACATACACAAAGATACACACAAATACATACACACACACATACATACACAAAGATACACTCACACACTCATACACACATACAGATACACTCACACACACTCACACTCACACACACACACACACACACTCACACTCACACACACTCACACTCACACACACTCACACTCACACACACACACACACACTCTCACACACACTCACACACACACTCTCACACACACTCTCACACACTCTCACACACACTCTCACACACTCTCACACACACTTACACACACTCACACACACTCACACACACTCACACACACTCACACACACTCACACTCACACACATACAGATACACTCACACTCACTCACACACATACACACAGATACACAGATACACACACACACACACTCACACACTCACTCTCACACACACATACACACACACACTCACACACACACACATACAGATACACTCACACTCACTCACACTCTCACACACAGATACACACACAGATACACACACGCAAAGATACACACACACACATACACACATACACACGTACACACACAAAGATACACACAAATACATACACACACATACACACACACATACATACACAAAGATACACACACACACACACACACACACACGCCTGTACCACAGCCTCAGTGAGCTGTGCTTGGTGACTTTAATATCGTCTCCATACTGAGGATTATTTTCTCTCCATCCTGAACTCTAACGCTCGAGTGCTGCATCTTTAGAGTCTCACAGCTTCACATCCAAACAAGATTAGACTCCAATTCACTTTCATTCTCAATGATGCGCTTTTCCGGCTGTCTCACTACTTCAGCTCCTTCTTCGCTGTCGTTAATCTGATCATACGACTGTCCTGATGCCTTTATTTAAACAGTTTTAATTTACTGAGATCTACAACACTCATGTTGAGGTTCTGAGCGTTCTCGTCTCACAGCTCCGGGTTAGTGTGTGTGTCGAGTTTCATGTGTTCTACACGTGTCCATGTTCATGACCCTGAGCAGAATAACAGCTCTTACTGAAGAAAATACAAAAAAACATTTTCTCACCTTCAGCATGAACTTTGTGTTTATTGATGAAGTAAATCATTATAAATACACACGAGACATTTGGCAAGGTTTTAATCCTATTACACTGAATAATAATGGATGTGTTGTGTGTCTACATGAGCAGTGATTACACCTACAGTGTAAAGAGTGTCAGGGATCTTTGGTTATGTCCCACTTCACAAATCAGACCCTGTTAATGTGAGCATTTGTTTAATCTCAGAAAAAAATAAGAAGGAATATTTCGCAGGAAGTGTGATGCAGATGAGGCTCGAGTCTCACACACACCTGGTTCATTAAATAATCTCAAAGCAGCACTAGGATCTTTTTTTTTTCTTTACAAGGTCAAATATAAAACAGTTCATCCTTCGAAGGTCATCCAGGAGAAAACGGATGATACAGACAGACGGACGAGGCTCGGGTCCTTCTCTGTCTCGTGAGTCCATCAGATCTTCCCAGTAAACCCCAATGTCAGCGTTTCCTCCAGCAGACTCTGGGGTGTTTGTGCATCTACCTGATCTTCTTGGACCTGGAGTTTGGGGAGTGGCCTGTTGAGGAGTGGGCGGGGCTATCGTTTAGTGTGAGTGGTTTGGGAGCATAGGTCTTATTTCTGCTCTCTTGCTTATCCGGTTGGTTGTGGTGCTTTGTGTTCATCTGTTTAAAGGACTTCAGGGAGAAGAAGCATGGTTCAGTATGATGCTGGTGATGTTGGCGCCATCTTGTGGCGGATTTTATTTTATTTTGTACCCTGTACTACATTCACTCAGACTTCAGAAACCCAATAAGTTTATGAATAAAATGTGTGGAAGAACCGACCTGCACCATGCACACACCGG
>NC_062519.1:43008924-43041424 GCF_022655615.1 Tachysurus fulvidraco | reverse complement strand
TATTATTATTATTATTATTATTATTATTATTTCTATTATTATTATTATTATTATTATTATTATTATTATTATTATTATTATTATAAGTACATTAATGATTAAAGAGCTGTTATGTGAAGCTGATCTAAGGTAGGAGCTGCTGCTGTTCTAGAGAATTAACCATCAGGACAATTAATCTTCTGCCCAATCAGAGCAGCTCAGTGGTGTAAAGATAACACCAATAAACTCGTGAGCCTGTGTGTGTTCCTGCGTGTGGAACACGAGACGTCTTATATTTTGGTGGTTATGAGCTGGTCTGGATGTAAAGACACAGCAGCACTCAGAGTCTGTTGGAAACACACCTATTAATCAGTATTCCTCTCCTGCTCATGGTTAATGACTCATTAGTCTGGTGTAATGGTGTCTTCTTGCCAAGCAACGTCCTAAATTACCTTTAACTGGAGATTTCAGCAGAAGAGAGAAAATTGCAGCCCGTCTTCAGAATCAATTAAAAGGGGCTGATATTTAGTCTGGCAGTTGGTGTATTATCTGATAATTAGATGAAGCCCAGAGCTCGGTAATGACGGAGAGACTTAATGCGGCTGCAATCAGCACAGCGATGATCAGATGTCAATGAGAACAAAGCGACGGAGGTCCAGTTTATGATGTGACCAATTTGCCCAGATGTGGAGAACAATCTCTGTACATGACGTCTCTCTCTGAGGGACACAGCACTGAAACCATTAAACCCTAATGAGATTACACATATGAGAATGTGAAGTTTAATACGGGCTGCAGACCTCCCACACACTCGCTCGCTCCCTCGCTCCACATAATCGCTGGTGTTCAAAGCAGCTCATGGAGCTCATTTACAGTCGTCTGACCAGCCGTTTAATGAGAGGAACCGAGGAAGTTTGGACAGAATCACCAATCTGAGAGGCTCATATGGATCTGTGATAGAAGTCTGAGTTAACTGTGTTTATGGAGCCATCAGGAATAACGCCGACATCGGTGGTCATGGCATTTGCTCCCTTGCTCTGTCACTCTGGTAGTGGTGTGTGTTGTGCTGTTTGCTCTGACCCATTAGTTCCTCAGGAGCTCTCGGCTGCACTGTTATAAACTGTTGTAGAAAGGACATTATTTACATTGACACTATTTACTGTAGAGTGTCACCCAGATGGGGATGAGGTTCACTTCTGAGTCTGGTTCCTCTCAAGGTTCCTCTTATCATCTCAGGGAGGTTTTCCTTGCCGCCGTCGCCGCCGGCTTGCTCATTAGGGACAGGGACAGATATATAGATCATAAATTTTAAATCAATATTTTTAAATAAATTTTAAACTTTAAATGTATATAATTTACTTATTTTTATTTTTAATCTCATTGTTTATTTATTTATTTATTTATTTATTTATTTATTTTCTCTCTCATCTGTTTCCATACTTCTGTAAAGCTGCTTTGAGACAACGGGAAATGTTAAAAGTGCTAAACAAAAAAGAATTTGAATTTGTATGTGTGTGTGTGTGTGTGTGTGTGTGTGTGTGTGTGTGTGTGTGTGTGTGTGTTTACCCAGTTTGTGAAGATACACCATGGCCTCAGCTAAACTCCTGATGATGTGTCTGGTCTCATCCTCGCTGAAACGCTTGTTTTTCTGTAAGAGTTTCTTCAGCTCTCCACCTTCACACAGATCTACAACCAGGTACATTCTCTGCAACACAGACACACACACACACACACAGACACACACACAGACACACACACATACACACACACAGACACACACACAGACACACACACAGACACACACACAGACACACACACAGACACACACACAGACACACACACACACACACACATACACACACACACATACACACACATACACACACACACATACACACACACACACACATATACACATACACACAGACACACACACAGACACACACACACAGACACACAGACACACAGACACACACTCTGGGCCTCTATAAAACCTCTAACAAACCAAGCTATGTCCTTCTGTCTTCCACATGACACGTTCTTCTCAAAGCTCACCTCATGCGTCTCGAACACCTCCTCCAGGTGGATGATGTGTTTGTGGTTCACCTGCTTCAGGATGTTCACCTCTCGCTCCAACAGCTTCACACCTGAACTCCCAGCCTGCGTCAGACACACATGGCGTCAGAGGAGACACGGAACATACGCCGTCCGCCAGCACACTAAGACCGCTCGCTTACCTTCTCTTTGTTCACCTTCTTAATCGCCCACTTCTTCTGCGTGTCCATGTGAGTGGCTTCACAGACGACCCCGAAGCTTCCTTGACCCAGTTTCCTCCCAAAGGAGTAGATCTGCTGTGGATCCAAATGAAAAGGGCAACGTTAGGTCGACCGGTACACATTTTCCTTTCTACATCTCCGACAGTAAACAACCATCGCCGCTGCCTTAATGGGGACACGATGAGGGCGATGAGGGTAAACGGGGCAGGAGGAGGAGGAGGATGGAGTGGGGGGTTGTTTTTCAGCCTTCCTCATGCTCTATTAAGTCAAGACCTGAATCCTTAAAGTGGAACTTAATTTTCAAGTTTGCCAGTCTCTAGAGTTCGAGAGAATATAGTATTTCTAATCAAGTTACAAATGATTAAGTTGCTGCCGCAGTTCATTCAATCTCGGGTCTAATTAACTTGATCATTATCTTGACGCATGCAAGGCTGAGCACAGACTGCTGCGGATTTGGCAACGACGGCACACGGAGGTCTCCAGAGAGAACAAGGCCAATCAGAAACGCAGAGAGGTGCGAACTGCCTCCAGGCTTAAGGGGGAGCTGTGACGAGAGCAGATGAGGGCAGACGATGGCAAGAGGGTGCAGAAGAGGGCAGGCAATTGCAGACGGGGCAGATGAGATTAAGTGAGAGCAGACAAGGGCTTAGGACACGAAGCAGGCTGTGGTTTGTTCTGAAGCGATCGTCAATACGCCCTGTTTACTCCACACTGTGACACACTGCACTTCAAAGCCAGGTCATTGTTGTATTGTAGCACACTAACACCACATTCTCACTCCATTATGACGCGATTAAGTGTTCGACGCTTTCATTAGTGTCCTGTACGAGCTTCATGGGGTTCAGTGTGGCGCAAATCCAGACAGAGCCACGGAATCTTCTACTACTGAAAAGATCTGAGCTTTCAGGAATTTTGCTGCTGCTCCAGTCTCAGTGAGGTCATGTGGTGTGGTGGGGTGTATGGTGGTGTGGTGGGGTGTATGGTGGTGTGTATGGTGGTGTGTGTTGTTGTGTGTGTGTGTTGTGGCGTGTGTGTTGTGGCGCGTGTTGTGGGATGTGTGTGTTTTTGTGTGTGTTGTTGTGTGTGTGTTGTGGTGTGTGTGTGTTGTGGTGTGTGTGTGTTGTGGTGTGTGTTGTTGTGTGTGTGTTGTTGTGTGTGTGTGTTGTGGTGTGTGTTGTTGTGGTGTGTGTTGTTGTGGTGTGTGTTGTTGTGTGTGTGTTGTTGTGTGTGTGTTGTGGTGTGTGTGTTGTGGTGTGTGTGTTGTGGTGTGTGTGTTGTGGTGTGTGTGTGTGTTGTGTGTTGTGGCGTGTGTTGTGGTGTGTGTGTGTTGTGGTGTGCGTTGTCTTGTGTGTGTTGTGGTGTGTGTGTTGTGTGTTGTGGCGTGTGTGTTGTTGTGTGTGTGTTGTTGTGTGTGTTGTTGTGTGTTTTGTGTGTTTTGTGTTTGTTGTGTGTGTGTTTTGTGTTGTGTGGTTGTGTGTGTGTGTTTTGTGTTGTGTGTGTGTGTTGTGTGTTGTTTTTGTGTGTGTGTTTTTTGTTTTGTGTGTGTTGTGTGTTTGTTTGTTTTTGTGTTTTTGTTTGTGTGTTTGTGTGTTGTTTTGTTTTTGTTTTTGTTTTTTTTTGTGTGTGTTGTTGTTGTTGTGTGTGTGTTGTTGTTGTTGTTATGTGTGTTGTTGTGTGTGTTGTTGTGTGTGTTGTTGTGTGTGTTGTTGTTGTTGTGTGTGTGTTGTTGTTGTTGTTATGTGTGTTGTTGTGTGTGTTGTTGTGTGTGTTGTTGTTGTTGTGTGTTTGTTGTTGTTGTTGTTGTGTGTGTTGTGTTTGTTGTTGTGTGTGTTGTTGTTGTTATGTGTGTGTTGTTGTGTGTGTTGTTGTTGTTGTTGTGTGTGTGTTGTGGTGTGGTGTGTGTTGTGGCATGTATGTTATGTGTGTGTTGTGGTGTGTGTGTTGTTGTGTGTGATCAGTGTAAATGCATCAGTGTGTGTTGTTGTGTGTGTTGTTGTGTGTGTTGTTGTGTGTGATCAGTGTAAATGCATCAGTGTGTGTTGTTGTGTGTGTTGTGGTGTGTGTGTTGTTGTGTGTGTTGTTGTGTGTGATCAGTGTAAATGCATCAGTGTGTGTTGTTGTGTGTGTTGTTGTGTGTGTTGTTGTGTGTGTTGTTGTGTGTGATCAGTGTAAATGCATCAGTGTGTGTTGTTGTGTGTGTTGTTGTGTGTGTTGTTGTGTGTGATCAGTGTAAATGCATCAGTGTGTGTTACCTGAATATCAGCTTCATCCTTCAGACGAGTGTGTGGCACCTTCTTCTCTGCACTGTTCACACGGCCCCACTGCACGGCCATCATCTTCTCACCTGCTCCACAAAGGAGTTTTTAGTGACCTGCACATTAATGTTCCAGACAGAACTGAGATCTTTTTCACTTCTTCGTTTCTTTTTAATTAAAAAATAATAACTATTATGTCGTCTGATTTATGAACTCCCTTTTTGCAAATGTCAAGATGCTAAACAAATTAGGCTTGATGGGAATTCACTAAATGTATAATAACATTATAAATGAGAGATTCTTGGAATAGCAGAGTAATATAATTTGATGAAATATTAAGAGAGAAGGATATTATTCTACAGAGGAGGAGGAGGAGGAGGAGGAGGAGGAGGAGGGGTGAGTGAGATACTACACGGTCGTGTGTAATAAAGTGGGCGGTGACGTACACCTTTAAAACATTCCTCGCTAATCCGATCTTTTGTGCGGTCACGTGACCCACAGAGCGACATGTGACATAAAAGGAGGGAAAAAAAAATGTAAGAATCTTTTTCTTTTGTCCTTTCAAAAGAACTCAAAGGCACAGAAATGTTCACACAAAGCGCTTCATCTCACGTCTCCACATGAACAGTTAAGCACAATTAAGTGGAGTTGAAAAACGCTCTCCAGAGCCAAATTAAATGTAAAGCAATTACGGCGTGATGACTGGGAGGCGCCCAAGTGGATCCACCGAACGGGCAGCAATTAATTATTAACGAGGAAGCAGAGTCTTTAACCTCCTCCGTCTCTGCTGATGCTCCTCTCGTAACAGCGGCGTCTCTCGCATTAGTGCCGAATATCCGCTCGTCACAGCCGTGTGACAGACCCTGAAAAGCCCAATCGGCTCAATCACGGCTGGTCTGAGAGCGACGTCTGATGCGACGATCACAAAGTTCAGGACACAGGACAGGACGCGAGATATGGAGGTCAGGGCAGGGACATCCATCAGGTTTGTCTGTCTCAGCGAGCGAAAGACAGACGACAGAAAGGCGTAGACTTTCATGCGACGGAGAGAGACTCGGACACACGACAAGGGACAGGAATAAAAGGAGACGAGGCAGAAGTGTGTGTTACAGTGTGGACTAAGGACATGGTGTGTACAGTAAAGTGTAAAGACTTTTGTAGCTAACGAAAGATTTGTAATGAAGCTGCTATTCAGAATGTGACGGTTCTCTACAGCACTGCAGGAAGAGTCACAGGTTCCACTGGTTCAGTTCCTCTGACGTCACGTCACGTCCCCAAGTGTTGGGAAATAACAAGCGCTTTGTTCCACATGTTAGTGAGACACATAAAGAAGTGTAAACTCCTCTGTCCTGAAGATGTGGAGAACTTCAAGGTCCAGCTTCACCTCTGACTGAGACACAGAGCTCACACTGGAGACTCCTTCATTACCTCATACACACACACAGACACACACACACACACACACACACACACACACACACACACACACACACACACACAAACATCACACAAACTTCACACACATCACACTGGAGACTCCTTCACCACATCACACACACACACACACACACACACACACACACACACACTTCTCACACATCATGCTGGAGACTCCTTTAGCACATCATACACACACACACACAAACAAAAACACACAGAGACACACACACACACAAACAAAAACACACACACACACACACAGACACACACAGACACACAGACACAAACTTCACACACATCACGCTGGAGACTCCTTCACCACATCACACACACACACACACACACACACACACACACACACACACACACATCACACTGGAGACTCCTTTAGCACATCATACACACACACACTCACACACAAAAACACACAGAGACACACACACACACACACACAAACCCACAGAGACACACACAAACACACAGAGACACACACACACAGAGACACACACACACACACACACACACACACAAACCCACAGAGACACACACACAAACACACAGAGACACAAACACACAGAGACACACACACACAGAGACACACACACAAACAAACAGAGACACACAGAGGCACAAACATACACACATCATACACACACACATCACACTGGAGACTCCTTCAGCACATCATACACACACACAAACACACACACATCGCACACACACATCATACACACCCACATCATACACACACACACACACACACACACACTGGAGACTCCTTCAGCATATCACACACACACACACACACACACAAACACACACACACACACACACACACACAATCATCACACACACACACACACACACACACACACACACACAATCATCACACACACACACACACACACTGGAGACTCCTTCATTACATCATACACACACAAACACAGACACACATCACACATCACACACACACAAACACAGACACACATCACATACACACAAACACACATCACACACACAAACACACACACATCACACACACACAAACACAGACACACATCACACACACACAAACACACCACACTGCAGACTCCTTCAGCACATGATACACACACACAAACACAGACACACATCACACACACACAAACACACCACACTGCAGACTCCTTCAGCACATGATACACACACACAAACACACACATACACACATCACACTGCAGACACACATCATACACAAACGTCTGATAAAATATTAACCGGAGTGTGTTCTGTACACGACAGTGTGAATGAGCTGTTGCTATAGAAACCATAAGTGAAAGTATTAATATAAATCTTATCTACGGTCAGAGCTGTTAGAGAGAATTAATGTGTCTAATCTAAATCCAGGAGAACTCCAGAGACACAGATTTAAATCATCCACACTGACCAGGAAGCTGCAGTCTGCAGGATGGCCGTGTTGTTTACCATCTCCTCCTGAACGTTACACCTACACACAGACACACACCTACATTTCAGGTCTAATGAAGAACCCCACCAATATAACACACACACACACACACACACACACACACACACACACACACACACACACACACACAGCATGCAGTCATTAGTAAATGAGTCTCTCAGCGTCTCCTCGGCTCCTGATCACTGTGAGCTCTGTGTAATTACAGCAGGATGAACATCAGTGATGTTCCATAACTGTCAGAACTCCATTACAGTTGATTTACTGATTATTGACAGATGGAAGTGTGCATCGTTTCTGCTTCATCACTCTGAACCTGAAGGGAGGAGAACTCAGTAACTGCCCTAAAAGCCCCAAACAGCCTCTTCTCCAACATAGTTACTCTGGGTAACATACACTAGTGCAGAGTGTCAGTACAGTAAAGTCTACTGATCCATTCCAAAGGTCCTGTTTCTGGGGAAATAATCCGGTCTGAAAGACGGAAAAAGCTATTAATGTTTAGCGAAGAAACAGACGTATAATTTTTTCTTCCTAAATATTTCATTAGCTTCATCTACAGCTTAATTATTTATTGACAGCTGACTTTGAGGATGAATGATAAACTTTACGGTGGTAATGAAGTGTACATTACTCTACATTGTACGTTGTGTAAGGACGTGATGGTCAGGCGCTGGGTTCCTAATCAGAAGGTCGGGGTTCATGGCCACAAGCTGCCGAGACATCTACATTGGGTCCTTGAGCAAAGGCCCTTAACCTCACCTGCTCCAGGGGCACCGCACGATGGCTGACCCTGCGCTCTGACTCCAGACTCATAGCCTGGGATATGCGAAAAACCTGGGGCAAAGGTGGCACAACTGGTTAAGAGTCTGGGTTGTTGATTTGAGGATCGGGGTTCAAGCCCCAGCACAGCCAAGCTGCCACTGCTGGGCCCTTGAGCAAGGCCCTCAACCCTCCCTGCTCCAGGGGTGCTGTATCATAGCTGCCCCTTCACTCTGAGGAGGTTGGGGTATGTAAAGAAAACAATTCCACTGTGCTGTAATGTACATGTGGTGATAATAAAGGCTTCTGTTCTATTACAATGTCAGAGTGTTTTTTCAGTGCAGATGATAAACAGGTCTTTATTGATTTTAACATCTCACCTGAAACTCCTGGTCCTTTAAACCAAACCTGTTCTCACAACCTTTACACACTTCACTTCTCCCCAACAGGTTGAAGGTCTTCTTGTCTACAGTACTCTGCTCTCAGGATTGTGGGGTAATGTCTGCTTTTTACCCTCATTGTGCTGTTCCTGATTCACAACACGCCACCGGTTTGGTCTGAAATGTCACCAGCTCTGTTTTTTGGGTGACATTTCATACACTCTGGAGATTACAACCGCCGTCCCTGAACACATGCTGAGTCCAAAACCGTGCCCTATTCACTACTGCATACGGTGCTGTATTTACTGCTGTGTGTGTAGAGATGTGTGAAAACACTGAGGAGAAAATCCAGTGTGTGCTTTTAATCCCATAATGTTTTACAAAATACGGAGATCAGAACCAAACATCTCTCAGATTTCTTACAAAAAACAGGAGACTCAACACACTGTGAAACACAGAGTTCACCAACATCTCACCTTCACTAGAGCCTTCACCTTCCTGACAAAACTCCTGAATCATTAAAAAACCACGAACACTGAACACATTTCCTCATAAACATCAGCTGAGAGTGAATCCAGTATGTCAGAGCTTCTCTAATGTTCCAGCTACAGTCACCTTTCACTGGTGTTTCGGTGGAACAGTCAGTTAGCTGCAAGAAATGTAAACCATGGAGGAAAAAGAAACTCTGCAGTCAATTCAGCAAAACTTTAAAGACCTGAAATGGAAAATGACTAAACTCACTTACTGCACCTTTAATGCTGAGGGTCAGTTTAACTCTTTGGTACCTTGTGTTAGAAATTATGTTTCTGAAAACTATAAGATCAAGAACACAAAGCATGCAATTATTATTATTATTATTATTATTATTATTATTATTATTATTATTATTATTATTATTATTATTAGGGCCCGAGCACCAACTGGTGCAGAGCCCTCTTGTTTTTGCTCGGGTTTATTATTATTATTATTATTATTATTTATTTATTTATTTATTTATTTATTTATTTATTTATTTATTTATTTGCACACATTGGCCAATTGGGGTCGCTTAACATGCTCAAAAACTCTTGAAATTTGGCACACACGTCAGAGTCGTGCGACACTAGGCTCAGGCAAAGGCTGGAATACGGGCGTGGCAGGGGGGCTCTGTAGCGCCCCCTGTAATGCAAAAACAAACATTTGTAAACACTTGTGCACAGAACGGGCAATTATGTACGCACATGTACGAGAGTCGGTACGCATATAGATCTCATCGACCCGAACAACTTTCGCGCTCTAAACTATGAGCTCCGCCCAACAGGAAGTCGGCCATTTTGGATTGTTTTATAAGTGCATGCAGTGAACTTTTAAATACTCCTCCTAGGGAATTCATGCGATTGACACCAACTCAGAGAAACAGGAAATGTCTAATATCTAAAGCAAAAAATGTCTTATTGTGATGACACGTGGTGTGTATGTTCGGCCAAGGATTCCGATCGCATCGATGTGCTCATTGGGAGTCCCGGGTATAGCGCCACCAACAGGCCCCAGGAAGTGTGTCAGTCACAAAGGTGGATTTTTTGACAGCTGCATGTGGTAAACTTTTAAATGCTCCTCCTAGGGGGTTCATGCGACTGAGACCAGACTTGGCCACCATGACGCAGAGATATTAAAGATGCGAAATTGTGAAGGGATTTTTGATATCTCAAACACCGTTGCCATGGCATCGTGTCAAAGTTTACTTTTATTTCAGGCATATTTAAGGCTTTTGGCGTGTTTAGATTAACTTGAAATTTGACACATACATCACATTTGTGGCTGTTAAGTGTGGACAAAAAGGTCAGACAAAGGTGTGTCTCTTAAGTGGCTCACTAGCGCCCCGTTTGTCTAAAATGTGGGGTTTCATTTACCTACAGTAAATGATACTACTTTAAAGATTTATGTTCACTAGTGAATACTTTATTGTTCCTATAGTAACCCATCGTATGACAGAAGGCTCCAATATCATCAAATGCTAATAATAAACAGAGTAAAACCATGTTGTATAAGAAGGAAAGTGTTTAAGATGTGATATCCTGTGTGTATCGTTTGTAAATTCAGTAAAAAGAGACCCAGAGTTCCGTTCAGTGTCACTAGACTCGGACTGGATGTCACAGCTGTCAATCACACAGCATAGGATGATGTGTCAGATTCATAACGAGTATATTGAACGTCAGAACGAACAGATAAGGAGTAGAGGGTAAGTTTTTCTCAAGTGAGACTGAAACATTACTGAAGCACAGTTTGAAATATTTTCCAGCCTGTTTATTCGCTTGTCTTTATATTGTCTTTATGTCTATTTCATCTTTAAAGTATCTCAGGATCCAGACTTTAGGTCAGAATATAAAGTGAATCCAGGAGCAGGACGCTATGTGGAGGCTGATAAACAGCAGCCTGCTTTAAAAAACATTTCATTCTGTGACCTGCTTGAATCGAATGATCTGGCATCGAAGCTGTAGAGAAACTAAGAGTCTCACAGCTCACTGAGTTTCACTGACAGTCCACTCGGCTCCACGGTTCGCCTCCATGTTTCTGCCCCACATCGCTCACACTCACTCACTTTAATGAGCGAAGGGGAAGTCGTGGCCTAATGGTGAGAGAGTTTGACTCCTAATACTAAGGTTGTGGGTTCGAGTCTTGGGCCAGCCACGACTGAGGTGCCAACTGCTCCCCGGGCGACGCAGCATTAAATGGCTGCCCACTGCTCCGTGTGTGTGTTCACTGCTGTGTGTGTGTGTGTGTTCACGGGGTGTGTGTGCACTTTGGATGGGTTAAATGCAGAGAACAAATTCTGAGTTTGGGTCGCCGTATGTCACGTCACTTTCACTTTTATAAGTATTTAATACTGCATTGATATTAGTACAGTGCAGTGGGATACAGAATTAACAGCTCCCTTCAAAATAATGAGCAGAATTATTATTATTATTATTATTATTATTATTATTATTATTATTATTATTATTATTATTACTCAGGTGAGCTGTTACAGGTAAATAATCCACATGACGAAGTGATTTGTTCCTCACAGCAATTTACCATCGATTATAATTCAGTATTCTAAAAGATGTACATTTACATTTAGGACTTTTGGCTTCGTATCCAGAGTGATGTACAATGAGGACTTTAGAGTCTTTTCACTTCTACGTTGTTGTTGTTTTACATTTGTTTGAAACTTTTTTCACAGTAATAAAAGCTAATCATTCCATCACTTTCCTCCTCCAGCCTTCACTACTAATCTATTTTTGTCTTGATTTAATATTTAATCAGTGAACAAAGACATCTTTATTAGAAATAAATGATAATCTGCTGTTTTAGATTCGGATCAAACTTTATTCTGTTCTATTCTCGGTGTCTTTAGAAAGTATTTTCCTTCTTCATTTGAATATGCAAAATATCACACACGAATATATGAATATGCAAATTGGACCCTGTTGTGACGTCATAAGACGACTACAAAGTCTCAGATTCTTACAGTAATAATAATGTAAAGATGATGATAATAATAAAAATGAGCTTCGAGCTTCACTAAATTTATTTGTCCAACATTCACAACATTGTCTTTAATCAACGACGGAAAAATCTTAAAGTTTGAAATTGATTAAAAATAGTTGAAAAACAAAAGAATAAGAAAGTTACCTTCCTTTTAATCCGCCAGGAGACAGAGTCAGTTGTTAGTTTGAGGTTTTGTGGGAAATTAATAACTAATAATAATAATAACGATAAATAAAAACATCCAGCACGAGACGCTCCAGGGCCGCGCGTGCGTGCGTTACCATGACAACCGCATGTCTCCACTTCCGCGTCTCAGATCTGAAAAATCCCTCAAACTGTGTTTCTGTTGTTATCCATCATTAATTTACCTTCAGCTCGGAGTCTCTGCTGATGTCTCTGTCTGTCTCCAAGCTCTCTGAGACACGCTCACTAAGTTTTAATCCCCTCGACGCCGAAAGTGTAAAACTACGGCAAGCTAAAGGACAGGGCAAAAAAACGCAAAGCACAAAACTGGACGCATGACGTCCGTCTTAATTCAGTTTTATTCTGTCCTGTTTTTACTCTTAATGTTTCAGCTGTTTATTAACCTTTTCTGTTTATCAACCTTTTCTGTTTATCAACCTTTTCTGTTTATTAACCTTTTTCTAGACTGTTGTATACCTACTCAAAGTGTGCACTGAATGTTAACAGAATACATTTATATTCTCTGCACATTGATTCCCTGGGAATGTAAATGCATGTCACCTAGAACTGATTTGTAAACATTAAACTTTGTAAACGATCTGTATAATATATAGTTTAGAATATGTTCTTTTTACTGTTAGTTGATATGAAGCGTTCAATGGTATTTGGCTCCATCTGGTGGCAATAAACTGCATTACAGCGTGTGACCTAAATACAGTAACTCTGAGCTTCAGAAACAACACAAAAAAAAGTTCAAAAACACCGTTTTATTAAATCCTGGAAACACTAACGAGTTTCCTTAAAAGAGATTAATATAGAAGATAAAAAACAGAGCAGGTGAAAGTTTAATCAAGATGGTTGTTTGACACATTGATAGGGACTCAGACATAAACTTTAATTATCATTCGGAATTATTTTATGTAACAGCAGAAAGTGACAAATCTTAAGCAGTTGTTGTCCAAACTCATTCAATATAGTAGATGTTGTTGTTTGTTGTTAGAACATCACATAAAGGGTTGTATATATATATATATATATATATATATATATATATATATATATATATATATATATATATATATATATATATATATGACACACACATGTGTGTGTGTGTGTGTGTGTGTATTATAATATTATATATAATATGTAATTAGCACGGTGGCTTAGTGGGTAGCACGTTCAACTCACACCTCCAGGGTCGGGGTTCGATTCCCACCTCCGCCTCGTGTGTGTGGAGTTTGCATGTTCTCCCCGTGCCTCGGGGGTTTCCTCCGGGTACTCCGGTTTCCTCCCCCGGTCCAAAGACATGCATGGTAGGTTGATTGGTATCTCTGGAAAATTGTCCATAGTGTGTGAATGAGAGTGTGTGTGCGTGTGTGTGTGCGCCCTGTGATGGGTTGGCACGCTGTCCAGGGTGTATCCTGCCTCGATGCCTGAGATAGGCACAGGCTCCCCGTGACCCGAGAAGTTCGGATAAGCGGTAGAAACCGAGTGAGTGTAATTACTGTATGAAACTGTATTGATGAACCTGGAATATAAAACATTGCACATTGTAGTGCATTATATAACCAGCTGCTTCAGCACTGACACAGAATAACTTCAGGTGGAAACATTAACCTGGGTGAGAGATAAAGACCAGAATAGGGTTCAAGGGTTAAATATTAATCACCAACAATCACTGCAGATTACAGATCAGTTATTTAATTATTTTTATCATACAAACGATTTTATTAAACTTTACAAACACAGAGTTCAGTTTATTTTAGAAGCTTTCTAAATGAAATTGCAATTAATTCTGAACACAGAAAAGTTTACAGGATTATAAAACTATTAAAAAGGATCTGTGTAAAACTCCAAACTCCCGGATTCAGCGGCCGGTGTGTGTTTATCTGTGGTGGGTCCGGTGGTTAAGACTCTGTGTTGGTGATCAGGGTTCGAGCCCCAGCACTGATGAGCTGCTACTGTTGGGCCCTTGATGGAGGCCCTTAACCCTTTCTGCTCCAGTGGTGCTGTATCATGTCTGACTCTGTGCTCTGACCACAACCTATAAAGTTGGGATATGTGAAGAAAGAATGTCACTGTTCTGTGATGTAGATGTGACAGAATAAAGTCTTGTGTTTGTTTGTTTAATTCTTCTGTCCTCCAGTCGGATGACGTTCTCTCAGGTGATGTCAATATTTCTGTAAATCCTCAGGCTGTAGTTGAAGTAAAGCCGAAGAAACATTCCTTATGTTCAGTGGATATAAAGTGAAAATAATTTATGAATTAATGTTTTGCTTCAGTTTCATTTTTACCTTCAGTTTAAACTTGTGTTTATTCCTCAACGTGAACTCTGAACAATCTGAACGATTCTCTGTCTGGATCTGAAGGATCCAGTGTGATCTTAAAGAACCTGTGAAAAACCTTATTTCTGAACGAGTGTGTTTGATGTAGAAGCTGTCAGGAGTTTGATATTAAACCTCTTGGGACTTGGTTTCTACTCTTAGGAAGAAAAGTGGTTCTCCTGGGTTTTGTTGGGTAATTAAAGGATCTTCACATCCTTAAGGGATCTACTCAGTATTTTTACTCTGTCTCTTGTATGAATCTGCATAAAACCCTGAACCTAAAGGAACAAACTTCAGAAAGATTTAAAGCTCTAAATTTTGAGGAGCAGAGGAATTGCGGTAGCTCTCTGGTTCCACTCCTCAGGTGAGATCCCATTACAAGCATCAGGTTCTAGAGAACATTCCAGACGGCGAAGACTTAGAAGGTTCTTTTGTTGTGGTGAAGAGCTTCAGACGGACTTCCTCCTCTTCCCAAACATGTTGTTGATGAGCTTGGTCATGGATTTGGAGCCGCTGTAGCGCCGGCGCTCAGATCTGTGCTGCATGACGTGTCGTATGAGTCTGGTGAAGAGGTTAGCAATGTCCAGGTAGTTCTCAGCAGCAGACACTTCCTGAAAAATGCACCTGTGCTCCAGGGCGAGAGAACGTCCCTCTTCCTCGCTCACCTGCCGGCTGTGACACAGGTCCTGCTTATTCCCCACCAGGCAGATGGGAACGTCCACGTCTCTGTTTAGATCAGACAGAAAGCCATAAGATCCGAGTTTAAACACAGAGAGAGGAACCACACTGAACATCTTCTCTACCAGAGAACAACAGCTTAAGCTATATTTATTCATAATCACACTCTGTGGTGTTTATAACAGTTTATAATCACACCCCAGTGTCACCCAGATGAGGATGAGGTTCCCCTTTGAGTCTGGTTCCTCTCAAGGTGTGTGTGTGTGTGTGTGTGTGTGTGTGTGTGTGTGTGTGTGTGTGTGTGTGTGTGTGTGTGTGTGTGTGTGTGCGTGTGCATGTGCGCGCGCGTGTGTGTGTGTGTGTGTGTGGTAGTTTAGAGCTATATACTGAACCCATTGAATGAGTCCTAAACGAGGTTTCATCATCAGCTCATTTGGTCCACAGCTTATTGCTCTATGTCGCCCCCTATTGGAACAACAGGCTACAAATAAAATGTTTCTTCAGACCTTTTGGTTCAGTTTCAGCACATGAGATGATTTTACTTCTGATAAATTATGTCTGTAGGTTTGTGACCCACTGGCCTCGGGTCCGGACCCCTGAGTTACAGAGTGATGAACTGATAAAGAGAGTGTGAGGATTCGCTGAGGTGAGGGGTGAAAGGTGAGAGGTGAAGTCTGCACACAGCCTTTAACCCTCGACTGTCAGATGTATAAATCAGATAAATGTCAGTTGTTTTCATTAAAGTAAAAATATTCTGTATGTAAATGTGTTTAAAACATTTATATTAATGTTATTGTAGGGCACAAGAACTTGTTTGAGTTCTCTAATAGGATCCTTCTGTCCCTCCTCACCTCCCCCTCACCTCCCCCTCACCTCCCCCTAACGTCCCTTCTAACATCCCCCCTCACCTCTTCCCTCATGTCCCACCTCACCTCCCTCCTCACGTCCCTCCTCACGTCCCTCCTCCCCTACCTCCTCACGTCCCTCCTCACCTACCTCCTAACATCCCCCTTCACGTCCCTCCTCACCTCCCCCATCACGTCCCTTCTAACATCCCCCCTCACCTCCCCCCTCACATCCCTACTCATGTACATCCTCATGTACATCCTCATGTACATCCTCACCTCTCCCGTCACCTCCCCCGTCACCTCCCTCCTCATGTCCCTCCTCACCTACCTCCTAACCTCCCCCACACCTCCCTCCTAACATCCCCCCCTCATGTCCCCCTTCACGTCCCTCCTCACCTTTCTCCTCATGTCCCCCTCAAGTCCCTCCTCACATATCCCCTCACATCACCCCTCGCATCCCTCCTCACCCTCCTCCTCACGTCCCTCCTCACGTTCCCCCTCGCATCCCCCTCACGTCCCTCCTCACGCACCTCCTAATATCCCCACCTCATGTTCTCCCCACCTCCCCCCTCACGTCCCCCTCACACCCCCTCCTCACGTCCCTGACGTTTACAACCCTTTAATAAGACCGTACTGGTTCAGAGTCTGATGCTCATGTTGTGATTCACTACAGAAATTAAAATAAGTCTAAAATGTCTCTGCGTCCTTCGTGGTACAGCGTGACTGCAGTAACGTGCTGTTTAATCTGTTCCTCGTGAAGTCATTACAGCTCCGTTTGAGCGCTTGTGTCTCCAGCTCACAGCTCTGACCCTCTCTCACCCTTTACACGCCTCTTGGCGCCTCGCTCTGATTTGATGTAGGATGTTTTCAGCATAGAGGAAAGACACACGGTCGTTGATTGTGTACACCACCACGAAGCCATCTGCCCAGTCCACCGGCTCCTCCAGGATACATATGTTCTCCATGTTCTGCAAGGAAGAGAAAGAGGAGATCTCTGAAAATCTGAAACTGAATTAATGAAGATCAGTTTATTCAGAGAACCAAGCAGAGAAATAACCAGGAGAGAAGAACTGAGCGAGGTTCCAGATGCAGAAGAAAAGTGCAGTGGAGAATTGAACCTGTAACAAGCACCTGTGAGCACGGATCAAAGATCTCCAGGTTTAACTGTCTGCCATCGATGGAGAGCCTTTTCTGGTACAACGAACCTGCCATAAACAGTGAGTTATTAAACACAGACCTGCGCCAGAAAATGAATGAAATGAAATGTGACGAGTTTTATGTCATCAGAAAATAATTAGAATAAACAACAGAAAAATATGAAAGACTTGAAATGATGAAAACGTGTAAATCAAATACGTTAAAAACGGATGAAGATAAAGTTTACTGTCGGCTGGTGTGTGTGTGTGTGTGTGTGTGTGTGTGTGTTTGTGCGTGTGTGTGTTTGTGTGTGTGTGTGTGTGTGTGTGTTTACTGGACCGCACTGAGCTTACTTGTATTCGAGGCGTATTCTCCAATGAAGCGCTTGGTCAGGAATCTCACCAAAACCGCTGAAGTCAAAGACAGGACAGAGACCATTAGTTCACACAGTGATGTTAAGTAATAAAACCCTCAGAATAAAAGAGTTCTACATCAAACACTTGGCCAGTTCTGATGAAGTTCTGGCTCAGAAACAGCAGCTTTATGTTTTGAACACGTTCCAGTCTGCTCTGTAGTGAATATTATAAACTGCCTCATTTACTGCTTTTATTATAAGACACAGTTACACAATGAGCTGCTTTCTCTCTCACACCATCTTACAGCAGACACGCAAGAAAGAAAGAAAGAAAGAAAGAAAGAAAGAAAGAAAGAAAGAAAGAAAGAAAGAAAGATTTTGTGTGTCTGTTGTGTAACACACATTATGTACTTTGTTTAATGATACATAAAAACTGTAAATAAATAAATCAATAAAAATTAAATAAATGAAAGGTCTAAACTTTAAAAAACTTAAAAAAAAAAAATCTAAACTTTTTTCCAACAGCTTTTTTTTTGCAACAGCAACATAAAATAAAATACAACATATACAATAAATATAAAACTAATAAATAAAAGTAAACTAATTGAAATAAAAAGTAAAATGCGTAAAAGTCTCAATTTGTTTTGTTTTATTAATAGGTAGCTGTGAGGTTTGACGTGGACATTAAAGTGTTAATGAGACAGCGAGTGTGTGAACGTGTGTGAACACACTCTGTGGTGAGATGCTGCAGGTTTCCTGCTGACTTCAAATTGGTGTGTGTGTGTGTGTGTGTGTGTGTGTGTGTGTGTGTGTGTGTGTGTGTGTGTGTGTGTGTGTGTGTGTGTGTAAAGAGCTGAAACACAGACCTGACTTCCCCGCTCCCTCACTGCCCAGCAGAACCAGCTTCACCTCGTTCATGACTGCACGACTGCCTGAGACTCGACGTGTTGTTCTTCAGCTGAGGAGAAATGAACTCTGTTTCTCTCTCCTTCTCTCTGTTCTCTCTCTCCTTCTCTCTGCTTCTCTCTCTCCTTCTCTCTGCTTCTCTCTCTCCTTCTCTCTGTTTCTCTCTCCTTCTCTCTGTTCTCTCTCTCCTTCTCTCTGCTTCTCTCTCTCCTTCTCTCTGTTCTCTCTCTCTCCTTCTCTCTGTTCTCTCTCTCTCCTTCTCTCTGTTCTCTCTCTCCTTCTCTGAGTTTCTCCCTGCTTTTCTTCCACTCTGATCTCCACTTTCTCCTCCCACACAGTGTAACATCAGGAGGTCAGGCTGAAACAGATGGGATTTCTTCTGCATGAGATGTAGGAGATGTTTTTAACAGTGAACTGACAGTCACAAAGAGCCACAACTCATAAACTATAAACCTTTTCTTCTCCTTCATCTTAAAATGAGTTTACAGTCATTCCAGTGTGTTTGGTTGTCATGACATTCCAGTTAATTGGGTTATTTTGGACACAAAAGGTCTGTGAGGTGTGTTTTCACCATCAGGCTGGTTTACCTTCATTTCTTCTTGTTCACACACACACACACACACACACACACACACACACACACACACACACACACACACACACACACACACACAACACACACACACTCAGATCCAGATGATCCAGTACAATACTGACAGTTCAGTAGCTCACATCACTAAGCTGCTCTGGAGCCCTTATATGTTCCTCCTGGTGACCTGCTCATGTTCTGACACGGTTCATGCTGGATGAGGACTCGCAAAATCTTCAAAGGATTTGTCTTTATTTATTGTAGAATAATAATTTACCTGTAATAACTTGAGTCAGTTACTGTATTAATACTGTGGGAAACTTTACTGTATTGTCATGTGTTGTATTATACAGTAAGCAGTGTTGTGCAGTAACGTGTTACTTTTGACAGTAACTAATACTCTAACACATTAAATAAAGTAACACCGTTAGCGTTACCATACGGTGCGTTTGTCTGTTACTTTTATAAATGTATACATTTAGACTGAAGTGTAACCTACAGACTGACCTGTTTACAGCAGTGACACAGTGTAGGATTGGTGGATGTCAACCTGTAAACACCAAGACGCCACACTGTGGGCGTGTGTCTGTGTGGGCGTGTTTCTGTGTGGGAGTGTGTCTGTGTGGGCGTGTTTGTGTGTGGGCGTGTTTCTCTGTGGGCGTGTTTCTGTGTGTCTGTGTGGGCGTGTTTCTGTGTGGGTGTGTTTCTGTGTGGGCGTGTTTCTGTGTGGGCGTGTTTCTGTGTGGGCGTGTTTCTGTGTGGGCGTGTTTCTGTGTGGGCGTGTTTCTGTGTGGGCGTGTTTCTGTGTGGGCGTGTTTCTGTGTGGGCGTGTTTCTGTGTGGGCGTGTTTCTGTGTGGGCGTGTGTCTGTGTGGGCGTGTTTCTGTGTTGGCGTGTTTCTGTGTGGGTGTGTTTCTGTGTGGGCGTGTTTCTGTGTGGGCGTGTTTCTGTGTGGGAGTCTGTCTGTGTGGGCGTGTTTCTGTGTGGGCGTGTTTCTGTGTGGGCGTGTTTCTGCGTGGGCGTGTTTCTGCGTGGGTGTGTTTCTGTTTATTCATGTATGTGCAGCAGTAACGGCGAGTCGAGGCGAGAGCAAGACGAGTTTCTCTAAGTGGAAATGTGCTCATTATTACACTTTAGTTTAGCATAAAGACAAAAACCTTTTAGTCAAATGTAAGCTGTGTGTTTCTGGTTCGAAGCTCCATCTACAGCCATAAACACCAATCTGGAGGTAGAAACTACAGGCCTCGACCAAGCTAGAATCTAACCCGGTGTCAGTGGACACACTCGAAGTGACTCAAGTCCCTCTAGCTGAACAACAGTGACTAGATTTTAACCGGACTGTTAGTGAGGGACAGTGTTGTGTTTGTATAGACCGTAAGGCATAAAAGGGCATTAATGGGAACATTAAAGAACCTTCTTTAATAAAGTAACTAAAAAGTTACCTTTAACTGTAACGCGTTAACTTTTGGTGTAAATAATCAACAAAGTAATCGAGTTACTTCTTGAATGAAGTAACTAGTAACTGTAACTAGTTACTATTCCTTAGTAACTAGCACAACACTGGTTATAACACACTCTACTATGTCGTGCCATAATATATATTATATTATATTATATTATATTATACACTGTACTTTAATGTACTATATAATGTGTGATGAACCACTGATCAGCAAAAGCAGACAAAAAGAATGGAGCGTTTTTTGCATAGAGTTGAACTGAACTGATCCTTTAAAAAAAACAAAAGCAGAGCAGTAAAACAGAGCAGCTCACGAAGCCAGAAGACTGAGACGACTTTAATGACCCTCTGGGTTTAACTGCACCACACAGACCTCTGAGCTCATTCAGCTGTATGATTTAATGCCCTCTGAACATCATTCAGCACTTATAAAAACACACCAAAGAGCCAGAGAGGTGAAAAGACTGTTACCTCCTTTCAAAAATAGTCATTACAGATCAGCTTACAGACATATGAGGGGGTAAAGACGAGGTCAGAGAAGAGAAGAAAGATTCAAATCCTGGCACTGGAGATATGACATCACAGCCATCAACAGCACCCTTCTAGAGGCCCAGGTTCGATCCCACAGTTTTCAGGCATATAATCTTTACTAAACCTAATCTGACTTAAGTCTCCTCAGGAAAGTGTTGGAAAAGTTGAAGCAGAAATTGTGTTTTGAGAAAAGAATTAAACACCAAACCTTCAGTTTAAACAGCATTAAAAAGAATTTAGGGGGAAAACACCTTCACACATTCTGACCAATCAGAGTCCAGAACTCAGCAGCTAAAGCATTATTAAGATTTATTTACAAATGTTGAGTATTTTTAAACTTCAAGTGCTTCTTTATTGTGGTGAGGAAGTTGACATGAAAGAAGGTTTTGAGGTTTAATTCATGTACATTTCTGACATTTAGCAGACATCCTTAACCAGAGTGACTTACATTTTTACTTCATTTTATACAACTGAGTAAATCAGAGTTAAGGGCCTTGCTCAGGGGCCCAGCAGTGGCACCTTGGTCGATCTGAGATTTGAACTCATGACCATTAATCCAACACTTTAACCACTAGGCTACCACATCCCTCAATCATACTATAATCTAAACTGAAAGCTGTAAAAAAAATGAAAGCTGAAAAAAAATATATCTATATTAATTAGAAATTAGAGAGGGGGGGGGCGAGAGAGAGTGAGAGAGAGAGGTTTGAGGTTTAACAATACTTTTATTAGTTATTTGCCAGATAAACACGTCCTTCACAATTTTTCATCATAGGTCTTCCCTTGTATATAAATAAAAAGATAAACAAATAAAAAATAAATAAATAAAATAAAAAAACAAATAAATAAATAAATAAATAGGCAATGGACAAAATAAGCTGCAGACATTTTACCAGTTTAAAATAAGTATATCCTTAAGCAACCACTAAAAGATTAAAGAAAGGTTAAAAACAAGTTCATACTTGTTCATAAAACCCCATTCATTGCTGGTCAGCTTGTAGTAAACAAATTCACACTTCAGCCTGGCTGCTACGAGCCGCTTGCACAGAAGCTCTGGATCTACAGTAGCTCGTTGTAGCCCTTGGTTTTCTCCGTGTTATCCACACTGACGGTTCAGCTGTGCAGATCAGATAGTTCACTAAATCCAGTTTTCTCCTTTTCGAGAAGCGCTATTTTACTCGTCCTATAAAAACCTCATCCGGATGACAATGATGCCACATCGTATTCTGTTGAACAGTTTTTACCTCAAGATTAAAAAAGAAAGTACTGGGAGTGTCCATGTCTTTAATGGAGCTGTATCTTGAACCTCAGAAATCTCATCCCTCATTTCTGGATCAACAATGTCCTCCCCTTTTGACCTGTCCTCTCTGGCACCAGTTATATCACCAGTACCACCGACTTCAACTGCTTCACTCATAACACAATATTCCTCTGATTCTGTCACGGACGCAGGATAGAACAGACCCAGATGCAGGATGTCGAAATAAACGGGGTTTAATTAAAAAGGAACACTAAACATGACACGGACTAAAGACAGGACAAGACAACAGTAGATTCCGTGCTGCACAATAAACAGGGTAATGACAATGGGAAACGGGTGTGTGGAAACGGAAGGAGCAGACAAGGGCGGGGCAGACACGTGACAAAAAACCAGACAGTACCCCCCGAGGCAAGACAGGTGGACATCGCTCGGCCCTTCAGCTCGGCTGTGGACCTCGCATGGCTCTCTCTGGCTGCGCCGCCGTGTGCCTTGCTCCCCCCACCTGCCTCGCCGTGTGCCTTGCTCCCCCCACCTGCCTCGCCGTGTGCCTTGCTCCCCCCACCTGCCTCGCCGTGTGCCTTGCTCCCCCCACCTGCCTCGCCGTGTGCCTTGCTACCCCCACCTGCCTTGCCATGTGCCTTGTTCCACCCACCTGCCTCGCCGTGTGCCTTGCTCCCCCACCTGCCTTCGCCGTGTGCCTTGCTCACCCCACCTGCCTTCGCCATGGTCCTTCTCCCCCCACCTGCCTTCGCCATGGTCCCTGCTCCCCCCCACCAGCCTTCGCCATGTGCCTCGCCCCCCCCCCCCCCCTCCTGGACCTTGTCGGGATTTGGCACTTCGGGACAACACCTCAGGGAGGGGGTACTGTCAGGACTCAGCCCGGACTTTGGCCACGTGCATGTGTTTATGTTTTGTGTTCACGTGTCTGCCTCGCCCTTCTCTTCCTGCTTGCCTCTGCACACCTGTCCCTCATGTGTCTGATTATTATTGGTTTTAATTATTTGATTAATTATTTATTATTATTTAACTGTGCTGCATTGCCTTGTGCAGCGCGGAATCTACTGTTGTCTTGTCCTGTCTTTAGTCCGTGTCATGTTTAGTGTTCCTTTGTTATTAAACCCCGTTTGTTTCGCCATCCTGCATCTGGGTCTGTTCTATCCTGCGTCCGTGACAGATTCCACCATTTCAGTATTCAGGTTCACAGTGATCTCTACAGTACATTCTTATCACATAGTTTCTTTGTATTCCTGCAACCTCACTCATCGCCGAAAGGCTGCCGTTCTGCTTTGCAGGTGTATCAGACTATGAACACACTCTTCCTTGAGAAGTAGGAAGAAGGAAGGAAGAAGTCCACCAGAACAGCTTGCATCTCAGCCAGGAGATGTGGAGGAGGATCTACACAAAATTGTGCCAGAAACAGGAAGCTATTAAAGTTATTGACCAATAATGTACGCCGGCTATATGACATTTCTGGTGTTATCTATTTCCATCTGCCTAGTCTACCTTTAACCTTCTCTATGGCTCCCTCCCAATTCCTCTGTGTGGTTGCCTCATCCCCTAGGAACACACCTAATTATTTGAAGCCATCTCTTTGCCAGGTCGGGCTGTCAGGGAGATTTGGCTTACCTTCTGTCCATTTCCCACAAAGCAGTGCTTCACTTTTATTCCAGTTTACCCTTGCAGAGGACAACACATTAAAATCATTAAACACATTAATTAAAACCTGCACATCTCCTGCTAATTAAAACAGTCCCATCATCAGCATAAGCAGATAGTGAATAGGGTTCTCGTGGTTCGGTAGGTGAAGGCCGTGTAAGTTTTCCCTTATCTGCTGTAAAAAAGGTTCTATGGCAGGAGAGTTCCAGATAGGGCACATCGCTGTCTTAATCATAAGCCACCATTAACTTTAAGTATGCTCTCCACATCGCAGTAAGGAGCCTTCATTTTGTTTATAAAATCTGGACAAAAGACAAATGCTTCTAAATTTTTCCACAGGTATGTGTTCAACTCTGTCAAATGCCTTTTCTTGATCTACTGCGATGAAACCTATGACAAGGTTCAGCAGCTTAGAGACCTCAAGAATGAGGGATAAATTGTCAAAAATGTACCTATTTGGGACACAGTAAGTCTGGTCTGGATGGATGACTTGGTTCATTACTTTATTCAGTCTATTGGCTAGAGTTATAGAGAGGTCCCCTATCTTGGGTAGAAGAGTAAGGACTGCCTTACCACAAGTCAGCGGTAGCCGGCCTTTAGCCAGACTGTTATTAATTACCAGCAATAGATCTTCGCCTAGTACTGTACAGTACTTCCCATAAGCACTTATAGAATTCAATAGGAAGACCATCAATCCCTGGTGCTTTCCCTGACTCCATCCCCTGGGGGGCTCTGTGCAGTTCCTCTAGGGTCAGTGCACCTGAGAGTCCTATATTGGCTTCCTCAGATACCTGCAGTAAGTTATTAACGTAGTGACTATCCTGATTGTATTCTGGCCCGAGTTCGCTTCTGTAAAGCTGTTTATAAAAACAAACTGCTCTCTTTCTTATCTCTCAGGGGGTTGAAAAAATTGCCCCAGTATCAGAATGTAGGGCTTTTTTGCCCATTTTTCTTTTCTAGGTTGAAAAAGTACCTAGATGGTGTGTCCATCTGGTCTACATTTGGAACTTGGACCGGACCAGAGCTCCCTCTAATTCGTTAGAGCTGCTGAGAGCATAATGTTGACAGAACTGTTGTATTTGTTCTTTGCCAAAATCCCACCAACTTTGTATCGACTGGAAAGAAAGTTCTAAAATGGTTCTAAAATCATAAGCACTTACTATGTTGAAGTGCCAATAAGCACTTTGAGGGTTGATGGGGTTCAGGATAAAGGAACAATATTGTGATCTGAGAAACTGTCTGGTAAGATAAGAGAACTTGGTGTCAAACTTAAAACCTGTCTAATCTTGCAAGGGATAAAACATTATCACGTGTGTGTCCAAGTGTACTGCCTCTGATTACCATGTAAGTGCCTCCAAACGTCACCTAGTTCGTGTGTGTTAATTTTCATAAGATGATTTCGTGAGGATAAATGTGGAAAATTCCTCAGTGGAGCAGTTCTGCAGCGTGAGACATAATGTGTCTAAAAACAACATTCTCTCTGTTGCTGAGGTTGGAACATTTACACAACTGTGCTCGAACTTTTAGCAGTCTTCCTTTTATAATTTGGTGTATTAAACACTACATGCTCCTTCTGCATTTCACTGCCATTGTCCCATCGTCCCACTGTTTCCGTTCTGGTTGTGCAATGTCGCTGGTGATCACTTTATTATCGGTGTTGGTGTATGTTCACTCATACCTGTGTTTGTCGGCTCCGTCGGGGTCGGTCCAGCATCCGCAGGCCCAGCAGCACATCCCTCTACAGAGGGTTTGGTCCTAACGGTGGGCTCTGCCTCGGCCCGGCCGGCCCCAGACGGGCCAGTGCTAACCGGCTCAGCTGAAACCTTCTCGTTTTCTCCGTTTGGTCCATCGTTGTTTTTTTTGACACAAGCATGAACCATTTCATTTTGTGTGTTGTAACAAGTCCACTCTGACGTTTAAGGGTCAGTGTCTTTTACAATTGTATGTGAATCTCTTGAACAAAACTACTTGCTTCAGTGTAGGAAATATCATCGCTAATAAACAGAGGGACATTTGATGGTGTTGAAAGAGGGAGAACAGGAGTGAGAGCACCATCAATAACGATCCGATGTTCGACCAATTCAGGGGCTTTGAAACAACACTATGCCGTTGTTTATTCGGGACGCCCAAAAATAGACTCATGAACCACCACCTTCGCCACAGCTAAACAACACACTTCTACACTCACGGACGTCACCACCCTGCACCTGGGGCCGCCACGCTGTCCTGTAGACAGGGAGAGAGAGCGCGAGACAGTGAGAGAGAGAGAGAGCGAGAGAGACAGTGAGAGAGTGAGAGAGAGACAGAGAGACAGTGTGAGAGAGCGCGAGAGAGAGTGCGAGAAAAAGCGCGAGAGAAAGACAGTGCGAGAAAGCGAGAGAGAGAGAGAGCGAGAGAGAGAGAGAGTGAGAGAGAGAGTAAAGTAAGGTAAAGTTTGTTCTCGTTTTTCCAGGAGGAAATAAAACACGATCATTTGCAAGAAAAACAGAATTTGATTAAAAAGTTAGAAAATTGTTAGAAGTTTTCAAATCCAGTTTTAAATAGAAAAAGCAGGTCTGAGATCAGAGTTAAAGCAAGTTTCAGGATGTTTAATGCAGGTCAGTGCAGATTCCTTATACTATCAGTTTAACATGGAGACTCTCAAACAGAAGAGTAAAAAGCCGGGAGTTTGTCTGCTGAGCTGTAACACAGTGACCGAAGGCTTCGGTGCTCATCATTAGTGTTTATGGCACATTGGCAAAGTGCCAAAGGAGCTGAGAGACGAGACGGATGGTGTGTGTCAGCAGGAGAAGGTTTCCATTCAGTTTGTGCTGAAAATAAATGACTACATGAAAGTAACAGTTAATCCTGAAAATAATTTGTCAGCAGCAAATAACCAGGATTCAGCAGGGACTATTTATACAACCTGTACAGATCATACAGCAGATTTACAAAAATAATAATATTAATAATAATAAAAAGTACGGCGTTGCAAAAGAAATGTAGCTACTGATGAAGACAAAGTCTTAAAGTAGAGGCTTTTAGGAAGGAAGTAAAACGAGCTGAAGTCAAACTGACATCTATATAGAGCTCAAATAATCCAGATCATTACATCAATAGGACGAATAAATGAAGTGAACAAAATTCTACACTATTATTATTATTATTATTATTATTATGAAAAGCTTCTCTTTTCTGATCGACCCTGTACAGGAGGAGGAATAAACCGCACTCCTTCCTCACTTCTACCTGAGAAATAATTCATTACTTGAATATTTTAGAATCATTACTAAATGAAAATTTAAGCGATACATATTTAAAACAAGTTACCTAGCAACGTCCAATCAGAATCCAGGTTCCTCTCCAGAATTAGAGGAATATTTTGATCGATAAAAAGCCAGAGGAAAATTAATTCAACACGGTCTGTCCAATGTGAACGCTGTTGGGCTTAAGGCCATAAAACTGCAGGTCTACTGGGCTACTACAGTAGGAACGAGTCAAAGCTGGTTATAGACGGGGCATAAAAAGCATATAAAACATACAAGATCACATTCTCTATCATAAATATACTGTATATTACTGTATATAACCAATCAACATCCTGCGTGATATCAAAAAGTGATGACATGAAGTGCATCAGATCTATAACCCTCCAGCTGTGGAGATGGAACAGATGACACACTGGCTTAGAGAAGGTGTTTTAATCAGGTTTAGCTCTCAGGTGAAGCTGTGTATCTGTGTGATGGTGTACAAGTCCATCATAGAGCAGGAGGTTAATAGTGATGTCTCTTCCAGCTGAGCGAACGCCTTCTCTTCCTCTTCCTGTGGCTCTGTTCTCTCCTGTCAGGCCAGGGGAAGGTGAGAGCGGCTGCACACTCGGGCTCCTCGTAATCATCGCTGTCTGAGTCGCCATCAGGAGCAGGACAGCTGAGCTCAGGAAAAACCACACTGAGCTTCGAGAGAAAGAAGGTCTGAAGACTGCGGCCGGCCTGAGCCACTTCTGAGTCCGGCTGGAGAGGGAGAGAAGAACAGAAGGTTCAGTGAGAGAGAGAGAGGAAGAGAAAGTGACAGAGAGAGGGAGAGGGAGAGAGGGAGGGAGAGAGAGAGAGAGAGAGAGAGAGAAAGTGACAGAGAGGGAGAGAGTGAGGGAGAGAGAAAGAGAGAGAGAGACAGACAGAGACAGAGAGAGAGACAGAGAGAGAGACAGACAGAGAGAGACAGAGAGAGACAGAGACAGAGAGAGACAGAGAGAGAAAGACAGACAGAGAGAGGGAGAGAGAGAGACAGAGAGAGGGAGAGAGACAGAGAGAGGGAGAGAGACAGAGAGAGGGGGTGAGAGAGAGAGAGAGAGAGAGAAGAGAAGATAGAGAGAGACATAGGATAGAGAAGAGAGAGAGAGAGCAGAGAGAGAGAGAGAGCAGAGAGAGAGAGAGAGGAGAGAGACGACAGAGAGAGAGAGAGATAGAGAGAAGAGAGAGAGAGAGAGATAGAAGAGGAAGAGAGAGAGAGGAGAGAGATACAGAGAGAGAAAGAGATGGATAAGACGCGAAAGAGCAATAAATAGCTAACAGAGAGAGAGAGAGGACACAGAGAGAGAGAGAGAGAGAGAGGGAGACTCTTTAAAGGTGCAGTCAGTGATTTTGGTTCCCAAACGCAGCCCCTCCCCCAAGCGCCCCCCCCCCATGACGATTCACAAAAAGATTAAAGAGTAAAGATTCAGATCAGCTGATGTTTCCTTTTAAAATAAAACAGTGTGACTTTCCACCATCATTAACATCTGCACTTCCTCATACTGTAGATCTGTGTCCTATCTGAGCCTAACGCTGCTCCAGAAGTGTGTGCTGTGCTAATGAGCTTCAGCGTTAGTGTTCTGCAGTGCGTTAGATGATGCAATGTGCACAGACTCAATTAGTGAGTGTTGGATTATTTTGGGTGTCTTATTTTCACACAGGAAAAGAAAGAGCAGCAGATTCAGAAGACAAACATCTATTTCACATGAGGAGTCAATAACGAGTCGATAACCGACTGACTCACGTAGTTAAACTTGGCACAGTTCTTAAACATCAGCAGGACGTCAGACACGAACTCTGTGACGGAGCTGTAGTGAGTCGAGCTGCGTTTGTTCAGCCTGCTCCGGATAACGGACAAGTCCATGGGCCTCTTGATGATCTGATAATAATGACGAGCCTTGGACAGAAATAAAAATTAGACACACAATATTTATACTCGTCTGCTGGAAGCGAGAGAGTCCGAGACGTACCAGCGGGCTGACGGGTTCGTGGAACGGAGCGCTCAGGATGTTGCTGTAGATGAGCAGCATGAGCTTCTCACATTTCTGTACAATAAACACACAGATTATTAAATCATTACAGGTCTCGTGTTTCACTTCCCTTTACCGAACATACAATTACACCACAGAGCTGCTGACGTCTGGCCTCTGATTGGTCAGAAGGTGTTGATTAATTCTCTCTAACAGCTCTGACTGTAGATCAGGTTTATATTAATACACTCGCTCTGATACCTTATGGTTTCTATAGCAACAGCTCATTCACAGGGACGTGTACAGAACACACTACACTGATGATAAACAGATTATATTATGTGTGTGTACGTGTGTGTGTGTGTGTGTGTAATCGTTGATGTGAGGAGAACACAGAAATGTCTTCAGGACAGAGGAGACAACAGGAAGTCACTTCACTGATGTTCCACCACATTACACGTGACTATAAATGGATCTGACATGTTGTTCTTTAAATAAAACGTACATTACAATACAGAGTTACAGGAAATGGTGATGGGAACGTTAACTGGCCACATCACGCAACCCTGAAGGTGATTATCTTCTGGTTACAGCACGACCCTGATGCTGATGGACCTTCAGAAGTCTTCTAATTTTTCACTTCAGAAATTCAGCACCTGTGTAGCTCAGCAGCTGCCCTCTTACCCTCTGGTCACATGGTGACAGTGCAGATGGTGTGGTGTGGGGGGACAGTCGGGAGTCCTCACAGTCGTACACCACCTCCGGTCGCTGCACGTCTCTGCACAGTGAACACACCCAGTCGCCCCTGTGGAACAAGAGGAGAAAACAGCTGAGCTTCAGACGAGGTGGTGAGAAATTCAGTGAGGTGAGAGATGATCTGATCTTACGTGGGAAAGCTGAGGAGAGACGGCACGTGGCAGCTCAGGTGAAAGACCTTGGGGCAGCGATCACAGCACAGCAACTCTCCTCCAATGGAGCAGACGGCACAGAAGTCCTCGCTCTCCACCTCTGCACACTGCCGCTCCACCACACCGCTTGCCTTCACACCCACTGGCTCCGCCTCCCATTCACACTCCTGCTCCAGGTTCAGAGTTACTTCAGCGGTGGAGTCTGCATTCGATTCCAGCTCCTGCTCGAACTCTGCAGGAAGCTCCGGAACCTGTTCGATCTCCAGGTCTGATTCTGAGTCCGACTCGATTTGTGGTCCAGATGTGGAACTCGGATCTGATTCTACTTGAAGATCAGATTCGAGTTCAGCGTCTGAGTTGAGGTCAGCGTCTGCCGTGGACTCGAGCTGCGAGTCAGACGCTGTCACAGATCTGGGTTCAGACTGATTAGGGTCGGAAGCGTATTTGGATTCAGGTGGTGTGGAAGTGGAAGATTCCGGATCGCTGGATGGGGATGGAGCGGTCATGCGTGCTGAAAATTCCTCACTTCTGTTGCAAAGCTCCTGCAAGGAAGACTCTGAGCCCACTGGTGATGTGCTGCACAGATGTTCTGGCTCACTTGGTAGCTGATATGCCTCTGCTCTCTGTCCTGGTTCTTCAACAGGTTCCTCCTTTAATAAAACCACAGGCATCAAAATTATATTTTTTTTTTAACAGAAGGGTCATTTTTATGGGGCTTTGCTGTCGTCAGAGATCCTACCTCAGTACTGACTTCTGTGTACAGCTCCTTAGACACAATCCCACCACACTTCAGTCTGGGGTCAGCTGGAGGAGGTGTGCTGTGGTGCCCCTGTGGTGGACATCTGGACACCAGGATCTTCAGCCGTTCCAGACACACAACAGGGACCTTTGAACCCTCAGGAGCTTTTCTGTTATAACAGAGGAATCAGAAAGTTACACACACGTACACCTGAAACTGCAGGAACGTTCTAAAAAGTTCTAAGAGGTTCAACCTGGTATCCTGAACTGCTGATATGCTGCATTTATCCGGAGATGTACAGCTGGTGTTTTCATGAGGACATGCATAGACATTATCTGAAAATAAACTCCACTTTAATACTGAGCCACAATCAGATCAAAACAGGATGAAAGGAGAATATTAAAATAGAACTGTGCTGTAGGACGATTCAGTACCAGGCTCTGTCTTGTAGAATGTCTGAGAAGAACCATCACGGCTGTCTGGATGAAACCGGATCATCACGTCGTCCAGAATTCGTTCAGCAGGACTCGTGTAGTCCGGCTTGAGCACAAAAAAAAAAGATTTGACTGGTATGCAAAAGACGAGAAGCTGCAGAGGCCGAGAGCTCGAAGACCACAAACCAGGAAGTTTCAGTTTGAGTAAACATCATGAGAACAAAACAACACCAGGAGAAACACATCAACACACTAACCAGGATTTTTTATTTGTATTTATAGAAACTCTTTATGATAAATTATCAAAGTTTATATGTCATTTTTATTCATTTCCATTTATTTAAAATTCATATAAACATATAACTAAAAATTCCAGATAGATAGATAGATAGATAGATAGATAGATAGATAGATAGATAGATAGATAGATAGATAGATAAACAACCTAATGAAGGTTAATAATTATCATTATATTGTTATAAATGAACAGTTTCTGGATCATTTTAAATCAATTTCCTTTTTGTCCATTAATAGAATTCATAAATGCTACAAATAGAAGACATTTGAAGTAACTATTATTATTATTATTATTATTATTATTATTATTATTATTATTATTATTATTATTATTATTATTATTGAACAGAGGTTTCCATGGCAGCAGTAAAGCTGTACATGTGACTGGTGTCTTACCGACTGTGCCGTGACTTCCTGTTGCTTGGCTCCTGTTCCTGCTCTCTGATTAATCCCCAGAGGATGGGATGTGTGAGAAGGTTCTGGTCCTGGTTCTGTTGAAATGCTGCACACAGCAGTTCTGCTCTCTGGGCTCTCAGCATTAGCTCCAAATCCTCCGTCCTGTACCAGCATGTCTGAGGGTGTGGGGCTGTTCTGTGAGGTTCTGTTTGAGGTTCTCTGTGTGGAAGAGGCACGTGATCATTATCAGTGCTACGTTAAGAGTCACGATCGCAGCTTACCATTGATGAGAGTCGTAGTGACAGTGAGAAGATCAGCACAGTCACACTTCTCTCTTCATCTCATACACATGAAGGAGGAGGAAAGTAAACGTCTTGCTGATGAAGGGATTATTCACGGTGAATAAATCCACAGCTCCAGCATTAAGATGTGACAGATTAGACTCTCTTCATGTTTTCCTCTACTGACTCAGGCAAGAGGTTTCCTGACACGAT
>NC_062519.1:42996424-42998924 GCF_022655615.1 Tachysurus fulvidraco | reverse complement strand
ATGAGGAGATGAGAGGAGGAGATGAGACGTTTACTTCCATTAAAACACAAAGTCTTAGCTGAATGCTGGTTTATAATCAAAACAAAATTACAAAATCCCTTTTTCATGCTAAAGTGTGAAGCTGCGAGTGTGTTCCATTTAAACCACAGTGTGTAACATCATAACACCAAATAATAATTATTATATAACATCATAACACCAAATAATTATTATATAACATCATAACACCAAATAAGTTATTACGCAGTCTATAAAACATAATCTTTCACAGCACAGAGTTGAGGAGTTAAACATGTTCCTCTTAGACCTAAAGAACTCCTGCATGTCGTTGTAAATGTAACGCGCCTGGTTCTGGTGGTGCTGTGGGACTGCTGGAGCTCGACTGATGCCGTGACTCGGCTGCTGGAGCTGCTGCCGTCCTGTCGTGCTGGTGCAGATCTGTACACTGGAAGCACAGCCACTTGTTGCAGAAGGTACATAAACTCTGGGCCACTCGAGGCTCCGGACATTCGGAACAACACTGAAAGGACAAACAGAGGACGAGAAGTGGAACAACACACAGTTCGGAGCTCGGCTGCTATTCCTGGATCCAGGGCTTAAATATTCAGCATCCCAGAAGAGATGATGTCACTTTACTGAGAGGCTCCTTTACTGCTGATACTCTGATAAACTCTCACATGTAACTCTCACACATTTAACTCTCTCACATGTAACTCTCTCACATGTAACTCTCACATGTAACTCTCACATGTAACTCTCACACATTTAACTCTCTCACATGTAACTCTCACACATGTAACTCTCACACATGTAACTCTCACACATGTAACTCTCACACATTTAACTCTCACATTTAACTCTCACACATTTAACTCTCACATGTAACTCTCACACATTTAACTCTCACATGTAACTCTCTCACATGTAACTCTCTCACATGTAACTCTCACATGTAACTCTCACACATTTAACTCTCTCACATTTAACTCTCACATGTAACTCTCACACATTTAACTCTCACACATGTAACTCTCACATGTAACTCTCACACATTTAACTCTCACATGTAACTCTCACATGTAACTCTCACATTTAACTCTCTCGCATTTAACTCTCGCATTTAACTCTCACATTTAACTCTCTCGCATTTAACTCTCACACATTTAACTCTCTCGCATTTAACTCTCTCGCATTTAACTCTCGCATTTAACTCTCACATTTAACTCTCTCGCATTTAACTCTCGCATTTAACTCTCACATTTAACTCTCACACATGTAACTCTCACACATGTAACTCTCACACATGTAACTCTCACACATGTAACTCTCACACATGTAACTCTCACATTTAACTCTCACATTTAACTCTCACACATTTAACTCTCACATTTAACTCTCTCGCATTTAACTCTCGCATTTAACTCTCTCGCATTTAACTCTCACATTTAACTCTCGCATTTAACTCTCACATTTAACTCTCACATTTAACTCTCACACATTTAACTCTCGCATTTAACTCTCTCGCATTTAACTCTCACATTTAACTCTCACATTTAACTCTCACACATTTAACTCTCACACATGTAACTCTCACACATGTAACTATCACACATGTAACTCTCACACATGTAACTCTCACACATGTAACTCTCACACATGTAACTCTCACATTTAACTCTCACATTTAACTCTCACACATTTAACTCTCGTATTTAACTCTCACATTTAACTCTCTCGCATTTAACTCTCACATTTAACTCGCTCACATTTAACTCTCACACATGTAACTCTCACATTTAACTCTCACATTTAACTCTCACACATTTAACTCTCACATTTAACTCTCTCGCATTTAACTCTCTCGCATTTAACTCTCGCATTTAACTCTCTCGCATTTAACTCTCTCACATTTAACTCTCACATTTAACTCTCTCGCATTTAACTCTCACATTTAACTCTCACATTTAACTCTCACATTTAACTCTCACACATGTAACTCTCTCACATTTAACTCTCACACATGTAACTCTCACACATGTAACTCTCACATTTAACTCTCACATTTAACTCTCACATTTAACACTCTCACATTTAACTCTCTCACATTTAACACTCTCACATTTAACTCTCACATTTAACTCTCTCACATTTAACTCTCTCACATTTAACTCTCACATTTATCTCTCACATTTAACTCTCTCACATTTAACTCTCACAAAACAACACAACTCATTTTCATCCCAATAAACAGAAGAAGTGCTGAAGTGTCTTACCTTCTCCATAACTGTGAGGGAGGACAGTGAGACAGAGAGACCAGGCACTGGTGCAGTGAGACAGCTCTACCTGAGAGAGACAGGATTACAATTTAAATATGATGCAGCCAACCTACCAAACCTCTCTCTCTCTCTCTCTCTCTCTCTCTCTCTCTCTCTCTCTCTCTCTCTCCCTCCCTCCCTCTCTGCCTGTCTTTCTGTGTCTTCCAGTGCAGCAAGACAGCTCC